>NW_009725474.1:0-11492 GCF_000703405.1 Apaloderma vittatum
AAAAACGGAATCGCAGATGCTCGAGAAGTTGGAAATGTTGCTGCGGGATTTCAGTTCTTTCTTTTTTTTTTCTTCTCCTTAAGGGGGGAAGGAGGAAAAAATAATACGGAAAGGGGAGGGGGAGAGAAACACAGCCCAAAAGTTAGCATCGTCCTCCCGGTGACTTGCTAATCCCTGACCGCTCTGCCTCCGAACATGTGTCACTTGGTGGAGCAAGAGCAAGCGCTGCTCACCTCGCAGAAGCTCCACGGGTCCCATTGTGTTTAGAACTGTCCATTTCTTTGCCCACCTTCTTATGTACATCAGGTTATTGTGCTTTTACAGGAAGGGGGAATAATCTGTCCTGCCTTTTTACCTGGAGAGCAGCTGCTAACATGTGCGCTCCACCTACTAAAGGGATAAGTCGTGCCCTGGTGCTGTGCATGCCACTCAAGCCCCAGTGTGGCAGCCAACTAAAACAAGTATTTTTATAGTAGTTCATCTATAACTTAATGGGCAGAAGCATGTGTATGTAGTAACCTGTCTCCAGTCTTTGGACGTGATGTAAATATGTATTAATGTAAAACTTAAATGCGGTGACCAGCTTGCACTTGGCTCGAGGCTGCAACCTAAGTGTCAGGGAAGAATAATTTAAGTCTCTGTATTTGGGGATGGTAAGAGGTGTTGAAGGGAAGAGAGGGGTATGTTACTGATGGGACATCACTTCAGGGGATAGTGGTGTGTGTGCATACAAATACGTGGAGACCACATATGTATGCATGTATGTACCCATGTTCATCCATACATGTGTTCACGTGCTGAGATTTTTTTTTTCCATTTTTTCCTCTTCTCTGCAGAGTCAAGATGGCTAAAGGTGACCCGAAGAAGCCCAAGGGCAAGATGTCTGCCTATGCCTTCTTTGTGCAGACATGCCGTGAGGAACATAAGAAAAAGAACCCAGAGGTTCCAGTCAACTTTGCAGAGTTTTCCAAGAAGTGCTCAGAGAGGTGGAAGGTACCTTAATCTGTCACTTGCTGAAGGAATAACTTCCTGCGGTACCCGCTAGGCTGGTGCACGTGTGCCTGAACATGAAGGCAGCTGGTGCTGTTGTGGTCTGTGTGCTGTTCTTGGTGAGATGTCCCAGCCATTAGTTGGGTGCTGCTGCCTCCTGTAATGATGGCCAGGGCTTCAGCCCCGTGTATCTGCTCACTTTCAAGTGCTTCTGCTACAGCCTGGCCTTTTTTCCTGCTCCCAAGCAGTGCCGTCAGCAGCTATCTCCCTCCAGGCCCGTGTCCTTGAGGAGGACTCGGGCTGTGCTTGTCCCGTTCCTGTTGCTTTCCTCTGGCTGGGTATGCCAGCTGTGGCTGCGGTCCCCGGTACAGGACCTTCGTCCCCCAGGTGGTCCAGTTAGAAAACAAACAAAATCCTGAAATTGCCCTATTGAGTCGGTATGTGTTGGTTTGTTTACTTAAAGTTTGCCAACTATCGAACAGTTGGGTAATCACAAGTTTGGTGTCTTGTTTTTTGGGGTTTGTTTTTTTTTTTAGACCATGTCAAGCAAGGAGAAGGCTAAGTTTGATGAAATGGCAAAGGCTGATAAGGTACGATATGATAGAGAAATGAAGGACTACGGACCAGCTAAGGGTGGCAAGAAGAAGAAGGACCCCAATGCGCCGAAACGACCACCGTAAGTAACTTGGAGAGGCACAAGTGTTTTGGTTTGATTTCTTGCCCCGTATGTGCACAGCTGATGAGCTTCCAGAAAGGAAGGAGGTGGAGTATATAGCTGCTAGAGCAGTGTTGGTAATATTCAATAGCTTACCAGTGCTGTCTTGTACATCTTGTAGGCAGCTCGTAATCTAGGAGGAACTGACCAACAGGAATGATCAGTACTTGGTACCCTTAGACACTCGTAGTGATGGAACACATGGAAGTGGCTGGGTCACTAGCTTGTGTATCCAGGTTGAAATTGGGGCGTGGGGGGAGGATAAGAATAGACAATAGTTGATTAAAAACAGCGTTGGGTGAAGGCTGCAGGTCTGGGCATTGGTAAAATGAAAATGTACTTGGGTTTGTGTGTTTGGGGTTTTTAAGCGTGTAGGGGGAGGAAGGTGTTCCTATGTGGTGTGTGAATGTCATGGGTGTGGGACAGAGGAAGGGGGCGCTGCCCTGGTGTGCTGCTGCGTTGCTGACTGTCCTTTGGTGCTTCTCCCCAAGGTCTGGCTTCTTCCTCTTCTGTTCAGAGTTCCGCCCCAAGATCAAGTCCACAAATCCTGGCATATCCATCGGGGATGTAGCAAAGAAACTGGGCGAAATGTGGAACAACCTCAGCGATGGTGAAAAGCAGCCTTACAACAATAAGGCAGCCAAGCTGAAGGAGAAGTACGAGAAGGTAAGGCTGGTTTTCACTTGTGCCTCTTCCGTACGGGCTCGTGTGTCGATGTGTTTATGTAGCCTAGACCCAGCTCGGGTGGCCCCAGTGTAGCAAGTGTCTCCAGCCCGCAGACCTGTTCTCCTGTAGCCGAGCCGTGCGTGTGTTGGGGCAGGGCAGGTTAGAGAGCTGCAGGTGGATTCCGGCAAGGAGGGAGAGCTCTCCCCCGGCGACGCGCAGCAGCGGCTGCTCGTGCTGCTCTGGGTTTGCTGTGCTGTGAAAGGAGCTTGGCCCCGTTAGCAGGAAGCTTTTGAAAGAGGCTGGGTTCTCTTCTGCTCAGAGAAATAACCACGAAGGCAGGGTTCAAGACCTGTCATCCAGAGGCGGCTGCTTACGCTCTAGGTGTCTGCGTACCTGCGTGCTCTTGCGCTGGCTGTCTCCCCTTTTTGGGATGTGGAAGGCCGGTCCTTTTACGTTTACGCCTGCTGCTGTACAAATGCTGTGTGTGCTTGCTGCTTAGAGCAAATTAAGACATCCCCTTGACTTTGCAGGACGTTGCAGACTACAAGTCTAAAGGAAAGTTTGATGGCGCAAAGGGAGCAGCAACCAAAGCTGCTCGGAAAAAGGTAGAGGAAGAAGATGAAGAGGAGGAGGAGGATGAAGAAGAGGAGGATGAAGATGATGATGATGAATAAAACTGTACAATACTTGTCTCCATGTGAATACCATAGAGTAGGGGAAACACCATAAATGAAGCACCTCTTATTTGAGATGGTGTCTCTTGCCCTTATTAGGCTTAATTAAAAACAAAAAGAAATTGGATTCCGATCGCGTTGTAGTTTCTAAAAGTGCTCTAGAAATTGTAACTGGTTTACATGAAGTGGCCATGGGTGTAGTGAGCACCCTGAAACTGTATCAAAGTTGTACATATTTCCAAACATTTTTAAAATGAAAAGGCGCTCTAGTGTTCTCCTAACTCTGTGCACTTTGCTGTTGGTGTAACAAAGCATTTAAAAATGTTTCAAGCATTTTTTTAATTTGTAAGGTGGTGTTACTATATGGTTATTGGCTAGAAAATCCTGGGTTATAAACTGTACATATCTATAGTTTGTAAAAACTAGACAGATTCTTGTGGTACATGCTTGGAGTTATGATGCCTTAGAGGAGCAGTGATGACTTGGAGAGGCTGTTCGTTCCCCGGGGTGCCATGGCCCAAAGCATGCACTGTGAGGGTAGATCTATTTACACTACAGTGGGCGTCCATTTAGCTTAAAGTTGTCTTTCTGTATATAGTGAAATAGCATTCTGCTGCCATTCTTAGTTGTGGAAGGGGGTTCAGCTGGCATGAGAAGTGTATGGATTTTTTTAGTTAAGTGCGGTAGTTTTTAAACTGAAAACTGTAGACATCTCTTCATCGTCAACTAAGTGAAGAGCCAGTGCAGCAACTGAAGTTCAAAAACACTCTGTACTTAAATGAATTTGCAACGTTCTGTTTTTTTTGTATGTTTAGAATGCTGAAATGTTTTTGAAGCAAAATAAACAGTATTACATTTTTAAAACTGTTCTTGACAACACTCTAAATTTCTGGTTTAAAAGGATTTTAACAACAGCAAGAGGTTCATTTTGAAGTCTGTGGCATCCCTCAGGGCTGGTGACTTAGGAAACATTCTGACTCAAGGATTAAAAATAAAAATAAATAAATAAATGGTGGCCAGCCAAAACTGGCTGAATTGAAAGAGATGGCTGCTCCAGCTAATATGCAATCGTAACTGTTTATGGCTGAGTGGCATAAGATGCTATGCAAGTTTGAACTTTATTACTTGAACTTGGGAGCCTAAATGAACATTCATGACGTAATTGTTTGTTTGTGTGTGTATATAGCAGCATTCAGAGATGCAGAGAAAGGTAGGTGGCTAGGAATGAGGCTGACACCATGGAATAAGTATAAAAGCATAGTTTTAATTTTTTTTTTCAGTTGTGTTGGGTAAATTTATAGCCCAAATGCATTGCTGTACATATTAAAATGTGCCTTTTTTGTCCTGTGTTAAACTGTTTCAGACTTGTGGTTTTTTCTAGCAACTCGTGGCAGGAGCCAGGCGCCTACTCTTAACTCCCCGCTGAAGTAGGAGCGTGGCGCAGGTACTTAGTCCGGGTCCTTTCCCTCAGGATGCAAGTGTGGACAGGAACGGGGCACTGCGAGGTGGGTTGGGGAGTGATCCAGGTCTCTCTTCCCCCTTCAGGGATCAGCTGCCTGCTTTGTGGTCTTGCTGCCTTCCCAAATCCAAGCTGGGGATGGTTTGCAGCCCTCAGAAGGGAAAGGTAATACCCAGTCTCCGGCTGGTGACTCTAACCTCGTCTTTCCTTAGGATGGAAACTGCACAAACCGGGAAAAGTACGGCACCCCCTCGCTATCCCTGAACTCTTGTGCTGGGTGTAGTTAGCGGTCGGTGTGTGTTTGGTGGTGAGGAGGGGATTTGGGAGGGTGAGGATACCTGTACTAACAGCAGGTCGCAGTTGGGGGCTGCTGTTTGCTGCTGGCTTACGAGGACAGGGTCACTCAGTGTAAACTGTGCGGACCGGCTGCTGCTGCTGCCACTTTGAGCCAAAGTGCACATTAATAGGGGCCAGGCTTTACAGGCAATGACTGTTTCTGCTGCAGATAAAACTGCTTTGTTGCCTAATTGGGTAGCACATCTGGCTTCCTGGGACTTCACAACAGCTGTAGTATCTCAGCACAACAGTCCAATGTTGTGTTGACGTGGACCAGAACCTGAAAGCAGAACCAAGCAAAACTTCATATTGGATGGAGCAAGCTAATGAACTTTTATGAAATGTAGCAACTTTTTTTTTTATTTAAGGCTAAATCACAGTTGGATCAATCACTTAGAAATATTTCTGTAATTGCTTAATTATGGCAATTCTTAGTGTCTTTTATGCACAAGAAACCCTCAAGTGTGAAATTGGCCCCACTTTTTTGGGAAGTTGCATTTTAAAAGCCTCAAGCTGCGTCTGAAAACGGGTACCTTTGTATTTGCTACCCTTTCTGCGCATCTTCTGATGTAGAGGAGAAGATGACTGGAGATTCCAGCACGTGGAAATGTGATGGGAAGCGGTGGAGGAGAAGAGAAAAGCGATGGCATCGTTTCAGAAGCTGTAATACTGTTTCTATTGTCTAGTTGGCAAAATCTCCCCTTAGCCACATATGGGAATTAGTGTAGATCACTGCTGTGCAAATCGAGCTTGGCTTTGAATTAACTGCTAGTGAGCTGAGCTCCTATTGATAGTATTAGCAAATAAGAACTAGAGCTGACACCTCTTTGTCTTCGTTATATTGAAAATCTATCAAGTTGCAAGGCTTGATTAAGGTCTTGGACCTTACTGTGCACTACCTGTTCCTGCTCTGCAAATTTCTAAAATACAGCATGCCTCAGGGCTTTGGTTCGATATAATGCCAGTGCAGGACTCCAGGGACTCAAATTTGGATATTGCAGATGTAGTGATGATGTTTCTTTCCCCAATACTCTGTCATTGATAAATACCATAGTGTGAATGTGTGTAAATAACATGATTTCCCCCATGCACGCTGTTAATGCTTTTTGTTCTGAGATGTCTCAAATACTGGGAACTGCTAAATTTCACCCAGCTCTGTTTTTGGATAGAACACCCTCCAAATGCTTGTTCTGTTTTTGAATGTTTGTGGTGTTTCAGAGCAGACATTTCTGCTTTGGGCTGCCGTAGAGCTAAAACTTTGAGTTCAGTCCCAAGCCAAGAAGAGTAAATATGTCTCTTATTAACTCCATTATACAGAGAGAAGGGTAATGATGAAAAAGGGATGAAGAGATGTTCTTCCTTGCATGAATTTGATAGAGCTGACTGCGAGACTGTGTTCCCCAAATGTGATTTTCATCCCCCTGTGCCTGCAGAAGTCACACTGAGGTGGGCTGTGAGGATGAGGAGGTTGGTTAATAAAAAGGACTCGTGTCAGTACTGGAGCTGTTAAAGCCTGCTTGCTGCTCTGGGGAGGCAGAGGTTTGCGCTCGGGACTACGTGTAGTCTTGAGAATGCAGTTGCTACCAAAATCATAGAAGGGTTTGGGTTGGAAGGGACCTTTAAAAGGCCATCTACTTTCAACCGCCCTGCCATGGGCAAGGATGCCCTCAGCTAGACCAGGTTGTACCACATCCCCTCCAAAATCAAACCAGCTGGGGGGGGCAATGGGATGGCACAAGCCAGAGCCTGCCTGCTGAAAACAAGCCTGATGCTCTATTAACACAACCCAGGGAGGCAAAGGAGCGATGCTCTCTTGCTGCTCTGTAACCTGTGTGTTTCTAAATTTGGTTGAAACACAAATATTTGTTGTGAACGTGAGCCCTTGGTGGGGGGGCTCTGGGAGAGGCACGGGGGAAGCCCCGCCGGGGGCGTGGGGTTAGCGCCCCGCAAGCAGTCACAAGGAAAACCGCGCTGCAGGATGGTTTCCTGCCGCTCGTGTCGGTATCCTAATGCATCTGTGGGGAAGCAGTGCATTAATCTTTCTGTAATAAAATTAATTAAAAATCCTAGTCCAAATGCATATTGAATCAATTAGCAGCGAACGGCTGCAGCTCTAATGGAGGTCCATAGGAAGGTGAGAATCTGCTTTGGGGATTGTACTGGGGGTACAGAGTCAAAACATCTCTCTTGTCTGCCCCCTTTGAATGGGTAGTTTTTATATAGTTTTGTTCTCTCCTAATAAACCCTGCAGGAGCAGCAGCGAGGTGCGAGGGCTTCTGTTGGCTCTGGCAGCGGCAGGTGAAGGGCTTTTACGCTTCCAGCCTCCAGCACAATTCTGACAGCCGCCCTGAGTTTGTTTCCCTTCTGCTCTCTTGGGCCGTTGTTCCACGGGCAGGGAAACATCCCCCAAGGGAGATGCCTGCTGCTGGGGGGTTTGGGGAAGCAGGGTGTGGACCGGGAGAAGCTGCTGGGACGGGGCTTTCCTGCTGGCTTTGCTGGGGTAGAGCAGGACCCTGCATTTACAGCCGTGCTGCTGTTCGCTTTCTGATAAGCCCCACACTCTCCTCTATGAATGTTAGCCTGAAAAGATAACAGGGGGAACTGTGACAAGTGACATGTTTCTTTCTGCACCACATTTTAATGCAAGAAACTGAATTGCAAATTGCAGCTGCACTGCAAAACACTGTGTGCTGGACCCTGTTACCAAATGGTTGCTCTCTAAATATGTTTCAGCTTGCAGTGGAGAAGAGACCGAATAACCAGCATCCCTGATGGAGGCTTTCGTGTCCCGTGAGGCTTCTTCATCCCTTTTTGGCAGGCTGGGCCCTGGTGGGAGCATAGCGTGTGCCTGCCCCTTCTTGGGCAATATTTGGCGACCTGTGTTCAAAGTGCCCTGCAAACATCTCGTCCCTCTGATAGGTCTGGTGCTAATGCCGGGTGTAGATGAGCGGTGGCTCCTTGCCTGCGCTAACGATCTTGATTGGAGTTGCCTGCTGCTAAGAGCTCTTCCCTGAGCGCCCTCCTGCACCTGCATCCTTAAATTAGGCAGGAGGAAGCAGCTATAGCCCTGCTAAAGCTGACAGCTCTGGCTCCTGGGCAGTGAGTACCACCTCCTCTTGTTCCTGGATGTGGCGTGGCCTCAGAAACACCTGCACAGGACCTAATCCAGGGTTTGTGCCTGCTGAGCCAGAGCAGCAATGGCAAGTGACCTCCCCAGGGCTGGGGAGCCTGGGTATTGTGTGGAGCAGCAGGCCAGCACTGTGGTGGAGTTAAGACCCTTGGAGGCTGGGATGTGTAAAAGCAAATCTTTGTCTTGTTGATGCTGAGAGGTGAAAATGCATTAACTGTGGTAAGGGACTGCCTGTCCTGTGTCTCCTGACACAGTTGGCTTCATGTTCTTGGCTGAATCCAGCAGCCAGGAAAATCACAGGTGGGAAGCGAGCCTTTCTGTGGGACTGGGCTTTTTGATGGAGTTTGTGGTTGACTTTTGAGTTCCTGAAGTGCTGAGTGCTGCTGCCCTGCCCCTGTACCTGCTGCCCTGTCTTACTTCTGGCTGGGGGCTCCTGGGCAAGACACGCGAGGGTCCGGAGCAGCCCCCGCCTGTGCTCGCTGCTGCAGCCAAGCCCACCTGAGCAGAGAGGCTGGTAGGATGCTACCAGTGATACAGATGCTTTTTCTTCCCTCCGCCCTTGTAAAGCTTCTTCACGTATTTCAAGTTGGAAAAGTGCTCTTTTAAAAAAAAATTAATCAGACAGGGCCCGGCTTTGTTGTTGTAAGAGCTTATTACTTCTAAGTGGTTTTAACAGCTTCTTTGTGAAGTTTAAGATTTGCTTTCTGTTGGTTTAGAAAATTAATACGTGTGGAAGGGTAAAGTGGTTTGAGGGATTGCTTGAGACAAATGCCTCTTGCCTGCTGCTAATTACTGCATGATTGCTATTTTACTATGTGTTACCTGTGATGTGCCAGCAATAACTCGTGGTTTTGCAAAAGAGGCTTGAGAAGGGTGGAAGCAGGGGCAATTTGGCCTCCAGTTTTCTTAAAAAAATATATTGGTCAAGTTTTGTTCTCTTCAGCTTTAGAGCTCAGGCTGAGGATCTTCCCTGGGCTTGGCTTTTGCAGTTGTTTCAGGTATTGCTACTTGCAGCTCCTGGCAACCCTCGCTCCCCAATAGCAGGGAGAGCAAAAAGAAATGTGCGCTGGGTCTTCTATCGGTTTATTTTGTTCCTTCGTATAGTAACTTGCTGGGAGGTTTTTCAAACCACACTCAAAGAACAAGGCTTAAAGAGAGCCCCGCCTTTCAAAGGTTTGTCTGAAAGTGGAATAAAATGTGACAAAATAATGTAAAACTGTTTCCAAGATCTCTCACCCTCACTCTTGCTCATGTTTCATTCCTTGGCGATTCCCCACCAGAGAGTGTTGTCGGGCAAACAAATCAGCTAGACCAGACCCGGTATTTTGAACCTTGAGGGCGACTTGCAAAAAGGCCTTTGATGGTTTTGAATGCAGGAGGGTTTGGCCTCGTTTGTTTTCTGGTGTTCTCAGCGAGTCTCTGCAGTGTGTTGCTTTGCTGGGGAGGAAGCGAAGGTGTCTCCTTCACAGGCTCAGCCCTTTGCTGTTTCCATTAACATGTGGCTACTCATCTGTGGGGAACACCAAGAAATACTGGTCCAAGCCCATGGAAGAATTCCCTTGACTCTCTCCAGGTGACGTCATAAAAAGCCAACTCTCCAACAGTGGTTCAGATTGATCGTTCCAAGTGTGAAGCCCCCAAACCCTTTTTTTCCTCTGTTCTCCAAAAAACCCTCTAATACTTATTTCCAGATGCTGTTTCACAGCTCTCTTAGCTTTTAAAGACCTTTTTCTTCACCTGTTTTGTTTCCTTCTCTCTTCCCTGTCCTGGTTTGAGCAAAACAAACCCAAATCTGTTCAGTGATTTTACCTTTCAGCTCAGTCTCTTCTAAGAGACTGCACTTTCTGAAGTTAGCAGCATGTTTTGCAGACAGTGTCTGCTATGAGAAGTGATAACGCCTGATGTTTATAGTTAACTGCCAGGGACTGGTATGCAGAAAGGCTCTTGCTTATATTTGCTCCCATAGTGACCAAGGTCACTGCTGGATCTTGTATCCCATGTTGGGGGTGCTGGGAAGTAAAAGAGTCGCAAGGAAGTAAAAGATCACACCTCTGGGGAGGAGCAGGCTGGACAGGTGACCTGAAGCTGACCAACAAAGTATTCTGTTCCATGTACGCCATATTCTGTACGAAGCTGAGGGTTCATGGGGGTTAAGGTTTCTTCTTCAATAGCTGGCATCTGAGGTGGACTCTGTCTGTTCTGCCTTTATTTCTGATCTTGAGTTCCAAAATCCAGCTCCTGTATCCAGTTCCCTTCTGCTGCTGAGCCTGGGGCTCTCTCTGTGCCTGCAGTGTTAGTGGGGATTGCTGAGGGGGAGGGGTACTTGGGTTTGATATTGATTTTGTATGTATTTATATTTCATTATTTTGATTATGTTATTAGTACTATTATTATGTTATTAGTACTGTTGCATTAAAGCTATTTTAGTTTTCTTTTCCAATCCATAAGTCTCTCTTCTCCATTCCCTTTTCCCTTCCCATTTGGGAAGGGAGAGGGGTTGTTGCAGAGCATCTGTCCCTGTTCAGGGGCTGGCACAGCCCTGACCCTCAACACTCCTGTTCCCTGCCCCAGCTCTCCCTCTGCCCAGCAAAGCAGCCAGGCAGCAAATAGCACCCAGGGCCTCGTTCAAGGTGATGTAACTTAGTCCCAAGTTTTGGGAGCAAACTGTCCTGTATTTTCCTGCTAGTTGGATGCTTTAGGGAAGACCTTCAGCTGTTGTGGGCTGTTGCTCTATGGCAGTTCAGAGCATCCTCTGCTGCTGTTTTCATGAGATTTTGTGATCAGGGCAGCATTTCACCAAGGGTGGAAGCTACAGTGATGCCCAAGCTGGGAGCTTGCCTGACCAGCCGCTACACGTGGAGCCGAGCGCTCGGGTTGGAGGTGGGAAACGGGAGCGGGAGGCGGCTGAGGGATGTGGGTCTCCAGGTCTTGAGCAGACGGCATCCAGCCCGCAGGGTCTCTCTCTGTGTCGGGGACCATATGGTGCCGTATTTCACAGCCGGCCCTGTGAGATACGCTTCGGCAGCTAGTATAGATGAAAGGGAACGGGTGGTCTCAGAAATGTTTGCTGTTGCTTGTGCTCGGGTCTCTTGTGGAGATGGTTATGGCCAATGAAATATGTGAGGCTGTGTGGTGGCCGTGCTGGATTTCTGCTGGTTGGGCTGGGAACACCTTTTTGTGGCAGGGAACTGGAGTAGGATTCTGTGAGAGAAGGTGTTAATGTGTAGATGGGAAGCACCTTCTTATACGGTCTCATCCTGCTCAACCGGAGTTTCCCGCTGCTCGGAGGCACTCTGTTAGGGTCTCTTCCCCACTTATCCCCTTCCAGACCCTGCTAGGGGCTGGCTCTGGCAGGAGGTGGTGGGGCTGTGCCGAGTGTGTTGCAGAGCTGCCAGGAGACAGCCTCTCCCAGAGCAGAGCTGCAGATTTCTGTGAGCCGGAGCGGGATTGCCTCCAGCCCTGCTGGAGCTGCTCTCTCCCTCTGGGTGCCGGGGAGGGTCCCCTGGGAGCAGCCCACCTCAG
>NW_009725474.1:11528-27311 GCF_000703405.1 Apaloderma vittatum
AGCTGCTGGTTTGCTAGAAGCCGCCGCCTAAATATGGACATGATTATTTTTATTTATTTATTTGCTTGCTCTGGAATCTTTGCATTTTTCCCTTAATCCTGGAGGAAAACCCGCGGTGCCCTGTGTGCATGTGACATGGCTGCTCACAAACTCCCTTTGTGACTTCTTTCTTTCGTGGGGGAGAAACGCATTCAGGAAAAAGCAGGGCCCTGACAACAGGAATCAAGTGTTTCTAAATATGGACATCCCTTTTTGGACTAAAAAGTCTTTTTTGTACCATGCATATTTCCCCTGTTAATCATTTCCTTTTGTTCCTCGCAAACTTTGGTCCTCCAATGTTATAGTAGGAATTATAGCCACTCTGTTTGTAAATTTTCCTTTACGATACGTGAACTGGCTTGTATGTTAGACGAATTTGCTGGATTTTCTTTTTAATGCAGTTGGAAAGGCCAGCACTCCTGTTACTCACCCTTGGCTTTTCCTTTTTTTTTTTTTTTTTTCAAAAAAGCAGTCATATTTGGCCTCAGCCCATCTCGAAATATTGGGGATTTTACAGGCCATTGAGCTTTGCCTGGTCCTATTCACTGCTTTTATGTTACACTAATTGGCTTGATAAAGAAGGGCTTGGGCTCTGTAAAGTGCTTCTCCTCCAAGGTGAAATGTGAGATGGAGGGGGGAAATATTCAGATGTTCACTAGCAGTTATGCTCGCTGGATAATCTGAATGCATCAGAAATGAGCCAGAGCTCAGACAAAGTAGGGGATTAGGAGTCTGAGATGGGCGAGCAGGGTGGACATCTGGAAGCCTGCTGTTTAGCTTGTCTGCTGGGATGGGTTGCGTCTTCATTATATGGGTTGTAGGCGCCGAAAATGAACAGTGCGCTGGGAGCACGGCTGCTCTCCGTGGGTGGATTCTGAAACAACAATTTCTGTTGTTATTTACGGAGCACCCCACCCTCCCCAGCAGAGCTCTTGCGGGTTCAGCGCAAACGCCGTCACCAGTGCGAGCAGAGCAGGGGAAGCTGGAGGGACACGCTTGGTGATCTGTGGGGCTGTTGACGTGCACCACCTCTGCCTGCTGCTTTGAGCTCTTGGGGAGAAACGTTGCATGTGCCCGTGGCCAGCGTTATGCAGATGGTGGATGCTCGTGTCCTCCGTTGCATGGTGCTCCCTGTGTTTTTTGGCAGGTGCAGCTCTGCAGGGCCCGATAAAAAAACCCAAATGCATGGCAGGGGAGGAGAGAAACCCAAACTCTTGGCTTCTGACCACTTCTTGTGTGCTGAGGCTCTCCTAAAGTTGAGCCCATTGTTGACAGCACGGGGCAACAGGGTCCAGCTTCACCTGCCCCGTCTCCCTGTCCTGCCACGGGCATGAGGACATGGCTCGGGGTGTAGAGTTGTGGGTGGAATGGGCACAGCTGCATGTTTGGGGTTTTTTTCTCCTTTTTTCTTTTTCATTTGATGATGAAATACAAAGTTGAAAACTGCTTTGGCCTTTCTGAAAACACAGTATTGGAGAAGGAATTCCAGATATGTTGTGAACTGAAATAGCCAAATAGTGGTTTGTCTCACTTTTGTTTTTCCCTCAAAAGTAATTCCTTTACCAGTCTCTCGGCACGTGCTCCACTTCTCCGTCTCCAGTGCTTTGCTTTGCTCACGTTTCCATCCCCTTCTTCTCAGACAACCTGCCTTGGCAGCTTCAGCTTTATCCACAGCTGTAACGTACTGAAACATGGCTCTGCACAGCTAGAGCCTTGCACCGTTCCCACTGAACACCCACTGCTGCCTGAACACCATCTCTCCTGCCTCCAGGGTGGGAAAATCACGCTGAGCAAGCCAGGACAGAGAGGTTTGGGATAGGTGCCTTGTTTAGGTGAGCAGTGTAATTCCCACCCTGCCTCATCTCTGGCAAAGCCAAAGCAAAATAGTTTAGGGGAAGGTAAAGAGAGAACCTCCAGGCACAAATGTGTCACCCAAAGGCAGATGGTCGTGCTTGGGATGATAAAAGCAAGGGAAATTTTAATTAAGAAAAAAAAATAGTAATCAGTGCTGCAGAAGAGAGGCAGGCACCAGGGCAGCCGGGACCTGGGCACGGTGTTAGTGAAGGGTGGTTGAAGGACACGTGCTGGTCACTGCTGGCCATGATGCCCTGGAGAATTAAAAGTGGGACTGAGGGATGAGCCTGATGCAGCTGTGTGGCAGCGTCTTGCTGAAAGTGCTGACTTAGGTGAAACATGCCCACGTTGTGTCAAAGGCATGCAAGATTTTTTGGGGGGGAGAGGAGTGAGACCTGGTGGGGGAGCAGAGCTGAGTCCCAGCAGGTACTGACAGCATTTTTACTTCTTGGGTGCCTTTGTGTCCTACTGGGGTTAAAACATGCTGTCCTTACATTTTCTCCGTGTGAGCTTAGGGAACTGCTGCTGAGAGCGATTTCTGGGTGATGGGCGGTGCGTGGATGCACGAGTACACCGGCTCCTTTGCTCAGAGCGTACCAGAGAGCCTGTCTCTTGGTCTGTGTTAGCAGCAGTTTTTGGCTGGAGAGAAGGAGGTCTGGAGAAGGGATGCAACTCCCCTGGGGTCACCTGTAGATACCAAACCTCAGGAAGCTGGATACAAAAACCTCCTTTTCCCCTAAGGACTGGAGAAGGAGTGCATTTCTACCAAAAAGCAGGGACAGAAAAGTGTCTGTGGGCTGTGGGAGGACTCTAGGTTAGCCGACCTGTGTGATTTTATACAGTTAAGTGCAGTTACGTGCATTTAAGCGTAACGGACAAAGATTCTTGCTCCATTTTAATGCCGTTTTTTCAGAAGTGCTGGCAATGAGATGTGTTGGAACAGCCCCATGCCGGGGGGAGAGCCTGAGGGGTTGCCGTGGGGACTTTGGGAAGACTCCATGCCAGGGACAGGGCACACTGTACCTCCCCACCTACTTTTCTGGGCTGCAAGCTAGATGCGTCCAGATCTGGGGAAGGCAGATCCCCAGCATCGGGTCAGTCCTGACAGCTTTGGGAGGAGATGCTCCTGCAAACAGGAGCTGCTGGGAGCTTGCATTCCCCTTGGCCTCAGCCCTGAAGAAAGCCTAAAGCCTCAGTCAATAATAAGCTTATAAGTCAGTAAATCTTGGTAATGAGAAAAACAGAAGATGGCATCTGCTCAGCATGATGGTACTGTGTATGGTCTGGTAAACAGCTATTGAAACGAGTTGCCCGTTATTGCGGGGGTTTCAGCAGAAAAGCCCAGTTTCCCTGCAGGATCAGCTGGTTTCGCTGCCTCCAGCTCTTTGGTGTGGCTGCTGGAATCCCACTGAGGATGAGCATCAGGAGACGTGACCTGTTGCCCCAGGTTCTTGCTGCAGGAATGGCAGACCCAGCTGTGAAACTGAAGGCAAAGAGCCATTGATCTGCACGAATGGAGCCCAAGAGAGGCAATGAGATGGGACCACCACAGCAGTTGTCTTCTCCTCCATTTCCACCCCCAATGCCTCCTTGCAGTGGCTGCATTCAGAGATGTATGTCCTTTGAAGGGTGCTCTGCACCAAATGGGGATTGGGGTAAAAATGGGAAAACGGTTTCTTTTCTGTCGTGTCTTCAGAGATGCCAAAATGAGCTGAGATGGGCAACAGGCCCCTGGGGATGAATGAGTTGTGCAGGGGGCAGCAGGAAAAGGAAGGTGTTGGGTGTTCGTCTGACATCCACTTGGATGAACCTGGTGCCCATGGGGTGGGAGCTGGGAGTGGTCCCACTCCTGGTCCAACTGCGTGAAGTCAGGCCTGCAAAACGGGGAGGAGGAGGAGGGGAGAGTTCAGTGGAAGGAATCTGCATATGGTGTGTAATGCTTTTATGAATTGGGTCTTTAATAATTTACATTACCAGTTTAATACTTTGAATACAAATTATCTTGCCCATATGCTGTGCTGACAAACATAAAAATGGAGTAATCAAAGCTGTAATAGCACTACAGCAAAAAGACATAAAATGCCACTAGAAGGCTTAGGATAAATTATTGCATGCACACACTAGCTCTATGGCTCCCTGGTGCCAAAGGATGCATTGCAATTTCTTCCTCAGACTTTGCATTTGGGCTGGTGCA
Source organism: Apaloderma vittatum (assembly GCF_000703405.1). NCBI lineage: Eukaryota > Metazoa > Chordata > Aves > Trogoniformes > Trogonidae > Apaloderma > Apaloderma vittatum. The sequence goes on from NW_009725474.1 coordinate 15,616, forward strand.
GTACCAGGAGTACCACTCAGAATTCTGCAAGACGGGCAGCGTTTAACAAAGAGGAGGACAGGAAAAAAGGCTCAGACCTCTTCGATAAACACCACAATTTAAATTCTGCTCTGGCATTAAGTGGACTGCAAAGAAAATATAGCCCTCTTACTGTAGGGAGCCCCCTTCTTCCTCCTGCGGGGTTATTTGCATGTATTATAAAGTGCAGTGTTGGCTTGCCATCTTCAGGCAGCTGCCACGCACTGCACAGCATCCCTGCACATCCCAGTCCATCCCTGCGCTTGTTGGAGGTGGAGTCCAGCTTGGGTGCCACCAAGGATGCCCAAGGGAGGATGCTTGCTGCAGCCTGGCACCAGGTGCCCCAGGCAGTGGGCAGCCTCAGTCCAGGGAAAACATGAATTTCATACCCGTGCTTGGACTCCCTCTGATGCTCTGAGAGGGGCTGGAGGAGAATGAAGCAGCCCCAGGACCTTGGTGCTCCCTCCCGGCAGCCCTCAGGCCACAGTTTAGGTGTGAGGGAATGGTACAGGCGGGCCTGGGAGCTCGTGGGTGCTGTGGGTGACTTCGTGGTTTGCTTTTAGCCACCTGGCATCTTTAGGCACCCGTGTGCGGGTGTAGTGGGCATCTTGAAGGGCATGGGATGGTGCACTGAAATAGGCGGCTTTGCAGAGCAGAGATGCAAATTGTGCTCAGAGGGAAAAGCTGCTTTTTCTAGATGTCAGTAGACCTTGCATTGTAGCTTGTGGCAAAGTCTCTGCTTTTAAACACCAGCCTATTCATTGGTGCCGTATCACAAAGGCGTCCCCGCTACAGGCAATCTTTCACAGAAAGAGCCATTTAAGGCTTACATTTGCATACACTGAATTTCTCAGCTATCAAGGTTACTCTACGCTGTAATCCATTCTGTGCTTCTAATATGATCAGTGAAAAATGAGGCTTCCTCCCAAATAAATCAGCAGCAATGGAGGGAATGGCGCTTTTCCGGAAGGCGTGAGGCTCTGGCAATAGCAATGTCTTTCCCAAAAGGCAGAGCCATGGGGCAGGCTCATTCTGTGCTGCTGCACTGCCTGAACTCGCTGCCAGTCACCCCGACACTCAAACCCCTTGCACACAAATGTATTTTTCCTACCTTTGCCATTCCTGGTGTCTGCTGCCGGCTGTCTTCCTGGAGCGTGGCACCAGCAGTTAGGGCATAGTGCCCCAAAGGTTGGGGTCACCCGTCTTGTACATCCCCTGGCCCTGAGGAGCAGCCACACGGCAGAGCAACCCTGTTATTGCAGCCAGGCATGCCGCAACTCTAAAACCCTCAGCAGCTGGAGCCTCTCCTGCCTGGGGCCATCGGGGCTGTCTGAGTGGACAAAGGGACCTGCATGAGCCAGGATGGGGAGGTGCAGGTGGACATCCAGCCCCTACTGGAAGAGCTTCTCTTATTGCCAGATCTTCTGGAGAATAAGCCCCTTACTAATCCTTTTGCTCTGCAAATAGATTGGGTGGATCAAGACTACTGAGAAATATCCCCATCCTCATCCAGAGGGGAATTTTCTACATAAAAGTCTTTATATGACTCATAAACTCCAACATTTATTTCTGCACGCGAGGTAAATATTTCCCTCTCTGAATGTCTAAGCAATGCAATTTTGTTTGAAGCCTCCATTTGTTTAAGTGTGGAGGTGACAATAATTCACCTGTTTTCCCTCCCTGCGATTCCCCAGGCAGTGACGTAAGCCAAAAGAGAGCGAACTCAGCTCTGGCTGTTTGTCACCTGTCAGCTCCCTCCCTCAAATATGCTCAGATGGGCTTTGTCCTGGAGTTTACATTTGGGCACCTTCTGATCTCTAGCTGTTGCTACATGACCTGGCATTTTCTGATTTAGAAGGAGAAATACAGCACACCTGTATACAGCCACTGCCAGGGCAGGCAGGGAAGAGAGACATAACTTAATTTAACTCCAGATAAATCATGATTTCATAGTGATCTGCCTGCCAGAGGCAGCTGAGAGTCCCATCTCCTTGGCACTGTAACAATACTTGTCACTCAATGTCCCAAAGAGACCAGCTCATGGCCAGAGATCATAGATGACTGAGAAGATGCCTGGAGTTGTAAACACCATCAATTTGGAGAAAACAAATGCACTTGAGAGCTGATGCTGAGTGGGGGTGTTTGAAGCCACCGCTTGCATCTGCAGAGCATGGGGTGTGCCCATGGGCTGAGTGGGTCCCCAAAGTTGGACCTTCCCTGGGGCTGTCACCACCCGAAGCTCCAGCAAACCCAGAGAGGCAAAGTGCTGCCTCTCTTTTTTCCTGAGAGGGCTCACTGGATTTTGGTAGCCCCCACTGCAGCCCCCAGCCCCTCTTAGGAGGGTGGGAGCCCAGGTAGGGGTTAGCTTCTGTGGGGCAGAGGTGTTGGGGGTGGCCTTAAAGCACTGACTGCTTTTGCTCTTCAAAGGAGATGTTTGAGAGAAGTGTTGGAATTTTAGCTTTAGTTCCGTATCTTGCAGGCAGAGACCCTCACTGTGGGCAGAAAACCCCCATCCTGCACTGGCACATCGGGTTTTAGAGAAGCCTCCCACAACAGCACGGGCAGCATGTTTGCAGCGTGGGTGCCTCGCTTTGCTTTCCATCCTTTTTGGTACCCCTCTGCCTTTGCTGGCTTTGGCAGAGTTGCTCCTGACTTGCAGCTGATTTCACACGGAATTCCAAACAGGCATCGCTCCTCCTGCCCCCTGCTCACCTGCTCCCACCCAGCACATCCCTGTTCTCCATCCCATTCCTCTGGAGCTCCCAACGCTGCTCCCCAGGTCTCTGCCCATTCTTGAGGACACATCCTAAACTCTACCCTAATGTGCACAGACAGTTTTTCTTTCTGTTTGCCTCTTTATTTTTTCTCTTTTTTTCCTTTTTTTTTTTCCCTAAAGGAAACTGAATCCAAGGCTGCAGTGTGGTGATGATGATGTTATTGTTAGTAGTTGTTTCTATTTCCATAGCTCCAAGAGGCAGAGAACAGAGTCCCACTGGGTTAAATGCAGCACATGCTGTAACAAAAAGACGGTCTGGGTGCCAAACAACTTGCAATCTTCTTCCTACTGTAAGGAATATAAAATTAAATTACTATAGCAACGTCTTGCTCACGTTGCATACAGATAGGATTTGTTGGTCTTTATATACATGCGTATGTGTGTATATATATATATGTAACATACATATACAAACTCTAAATATCTCTGGCAACTTTTTCTGTTGTTGAATTTATATTTAATTTCAAGCTTGCTGTCTGCATCTCAGATCTGTCTTGCTCCTTAGGATTTGCATTTGTCTTCCCTTCAGCAAGCCTTGCCTTCTCCTTTGGGCTCTTTCATGCTTGCTGTGTCCCGGTCTTGAGTTGCCTTTGCCTGGGGAGAGTGCTTGGACCTCAGCCACGAGGGGTTTATCTCTGACTATTGGGGTTTTTGTTCTAAATATATAGAACCCTGTAAAACTTCACAACTGACTTAACATCTCCTAGTTGGCTTTCTTTGATCAGATTGGAGGAGAGCAGGGTGACCCAAGTTGTGCAAATCTGTCTTTTTCTTTTCCTGTCTCTCTTCTCTCAAGTTATTCGTTCAACTTCAAGTGTAATTTCGCATGAGTCATGAACCTCAGCTCTCAGTTCTCCTCCATGACTGAATAAGTCCTGGGCCCAGAAATGCCTGCGGGAAGGGCAGAGCACAGCCAGGAGCGAAGGGAAAGGCAGCAGGATGGACACACCTACAATTCAGCATCACTTAAATTCTCCAATAAAGCAGCAGAAATTCAAGCACAATTTTCACCTTGTCGCAGAGGTAAGTGAAGTTACTGATAAAGAGCTTTAACATTGCCAGATCTGACGAGCTGTCTTTGCTTACCCACCTAGAATCAGGTAGGAGGGGAAAACCAGGCACCAAACTGTGCTGAAGAGGAAGGCGTGTCGGAGGGATACCCGTTCCTCATGAGCAGCAGGAGGGACTGCAGCTCGTTTGTAACAGCTTTGAGGCTGTGGAGCTGAACGTGCACAGTTGGAGGGCTGGTGGATTTGCTGTTTTGAGACCAGACTGTAATGGAGATCTGAGAACCAAAACTGAAAACGTCTGCTGGCAGGTCTGGATGGAGGAGTTTGGAAAGCAGCCTGGAGTTGCCAGCTGCGGATTTCTGGTGCCTCTGACTTAGCAGTCTTAAATACAACGAAATAAAACATAGGCAGCTCTGCCTGCGGGGTGTAGAAGGAAAGCAATGGCCTGGGGTGAGATGAGTGAGCAAACCCCACTTCCCAAAGAGTCTGTGGGGAAGCAGAAATGGAAAGAGGAGGAGGGGATCTGCACGGCATAGAGAGGCCAGCTTTCAAAGCCCGCCCAGGGAAATGCGATGGCTTTTCCTCAGACAGAGCTGCTCTACGAGCAGGAATCAATACCCTTCTGCAGAGCCTGCAAAAATGCTGATGGGCATGAGTGTGCAGAGCTGATGCTGAGCGGGATATTTCTGGGTGGAGCTATTGAAGAGATGGGTAGGATGGGAGCAAGTGCAAGCGATGTTCACGCATATGGCGGGTGTTGGTGTGGACCTTGTGGCTGAGGGTAGGGGTACAGCTGAAGATCAGACCAGGCAATGGGGAGTGCGTTCAAGACCAAGAGGAGTTCATGAACAGCAGTGTAGTAGAGAGCAGAACAAAGTGAACGTGTTAAGATGAGACTCAGCTTGTTTGCAGCTGGCAACAGCTGGGAAAGCTGTCACTGCACTGAACCAGCCTCAAACCAGGGCTGACCTACAGGCAGAAGAGTTATCGCTACCTCCTTCCCCAAAGGAAGGAGTGAAGGCAGGTTCTGGGGGTCAGGCAGGGCAGTGGAGGCAGCGAACCCCACCTGGGAGGAGCCAGCAAGGTCTGCAGGGCTGAAGAAACCATCTCTGAGATGGCTGGTTAAAATGCACGTGCACTTTCCCATCCTTTTCTCTGGAATGGGAGGCCATCAGGACAAGGTCTGTTCATGATGCTCAGCTGAAATTTAACCACCCTGGACTCCCCTGGGTAAGGGCAGTGTAAGCCCTAGTGCCGTGGGCAGGCTAAAGGTTTGGTGTGCAATCTCAGCCCAGAGACCTGGTCGTACACCCCTTAGAAATCTGGGAGGGCTTTGCAGCTGTGCTTGAGTGTCCGGTGAATTCGAGGCCTTTGGTGGGAGTAGCGAGAGGAAGGAATTGTTTTTGTTTTCCCCAAGGGGTGCCAAGTTTCCCAGCTGTGGGATGCACACTGCTGATACCTACCAAAATGACAGCCTGGGCAAAGGGAATCCCTTCCTTGGGAAAAAAAATGTGGGTTTGGAGTCAACCCGCTGTAGCCCCTCTGCTAACTGCTGCTGCAGACGTCTGTGCTTCTGCAGGGGCAGGTGGGGGCCACACGTTCCCCTCAGCTCCACGGCACTGCTGTGCCAGCCATCATCACCATCACCTCTATGCTTTTTATTTCTCTTGACCTCTGTGTTTCCATCAGCCGTTTTCAAGGAAGCCTGCCACCAAGACTGTAATCGGTTCCCATGTACTCCTATTTATGCGTTCACCCTGCAATTTGCGCAGGGCTGTCGAGCTCTCTGCTCATAATTGACAGGAGAAAGCAATCGGCTTCACGGGAGGAAACATCTCCACTGACTGTTGGATCCAAACAGGCTATTTCCCATAATGAGGACAAAGCAAAACAGGATCTCGCTAACAGCCGCGGATGTAGCTGAGCCCTCATTACTGTAGGTGCAGAGGTGCTGCTTGGGACATAATTAAGAGCTCGATATTTGGAGTACAGCGTGTCACTGCTGTCTCTCCTGGCTTGTGATGAGACAGTTAATGCCAAGTGCTCCTGAAGTTTGCTCAAGTCACAGTTCCCACCAGTCAGACTGCAGGAGGGGCTGCTTGGGGAAGGAAAGTTTCTCTCTTCTTGTTTTTGGATTCTTTTTTTTTTTTGTTAGACTTATTTCTCCACTTGTGCAGGATGACTGTGGCAATCAGCCTTAGCTTGGCAAAGCAGCTGCCAATGGCAATGGAGTGATTTTGACAAAGGAGGGGCATCAACTGTGAGTTTCCCCACAGTGACAGTGTGACTGGGTGGGTGACATGGGGGTCAGCGAGCTGGGCTGGCCAGAGCCCAGCCAGGCTGGTCCTGCACCCCACTGGGCTAGTGCCACCCCCAGCTTGAAGAGGAGCTTGGACACAGTGCTGGGCAGCAGAGTGCCTGCGGGTAAAATGCTTGCAAGGTGGATGAGCATCCAGATGAACCATGATCCAAATTGGGGATGGAGGAGGGGATCCCTAGAGCATCTCAACAGCTTCTGTTTCACACTGTTCCCCCAGAGCAAGGCCAGGTGCCTGGTGAGCGATGCTGACCATCTGAGATGCTGTGTGAACTTTTGGGTTGTCAGAGAACAGAGCAACCACCTCTGCTTGGGCGGTATCTGGGGAGTTGGAGAGCTTCCCTCCAGCCTCTTAGGGGGATTGCCAATCTTACTGTCTCTGTTCAGTCAGTTGCTCTATCACCCAGTGACCCCCTCCCCTGAGAAGAGGAATTGGGAGAAGGAAAGGAGACTGGTGAGTTGAAGTGGAAACAGATGTAATAAAATAATAATTTTTAAAAAAACTAATAGTAATAGAAAGTTATCCTCAGCCCGTGCAGTGGTGGCGAGCAGCGCGCTCCCAGCAGTGAATGCTGGATGTCCAGCACTGCGAGCACCACAGCTCCAGCACAAGCATGATGGTCACAGCAAACAGGAGAGCTGGCCTTGGGAGCAGAATCAGAGGCAAGACCCTTCAGGGATGGAGGCCGTTGGGAGAAGAGACCATCCCCAGCAACTTTTCCAGTTTCTAGTGAGTGTGACGTTTATGGTATGGAATATTTCTGTCGGCCAGCTCGGGTCAGCTGCCCTGGCTTGCACTCCTCCTGGCTTCAGCATCTGGCTAACTCAAAACTGCTAGAGACCTTGATCACTATGGAGATCCACATACCATGGCTGGCCACCAAGTGTCTTATCAGCTGGTTCTCACCAAATTGGGTGCTGCGGTCTTCTCAAAAAATGCAGATTTTCCAAATGGAAAATTGATTCTACAATTCATCTCAGTGAAGCCAGGACACTTACCTCCTCGTGAAGCACTAACTAGCCCTTTTTATTGGGATTGGAACACAGCCAGAGGATAAACTTAGGTCTCTTCTCTCTATACAGGTGGTGGTAAACTGGGTGGTACCATGGTGTGTCCAAAAGATTGGCCTGATCCCCCCCAACCAGGGCAGACCCCAGGCTTGGGGAGAGGAAAGAAAAAAAGAGGAGAGAAAGGGAGGTGAGAGACTGCAAGAGCTGCACCAGGAGAACTGAGAGTGATCCAGCCAGCGTCCGTGTGGGCGCTGAGGCGGGAGGCTGTGGGAGCAGCGACATTCCCACGAGCATGGCCTGTCAGTGCAGGAGGGGTGGGCTGGAAAGGGACTGGCAAAATGAGACTTGTAAAAAGCAGGGGTGGGTTTGTGTTGGTTTTCTGGTAGAAAAAGGGACTGCTTGAGGAATCTCAATGGGAAAAATATGAAGTCCTCCCCTCTTTTTCTCTCCTGCCACCCATGGATGTCTCAGTGTATGGGGAAAGCTTTGCTCACCCTTACTTGAGCACATGCTCCATGGGGATGGTGTGAGGTGGATGAGCAGTCCTTCTTTTGCTTGAGTTAAAGGCAAATTTTGAAGACAAATAGGACCCCTGCCTGAGGAGTCTGGTCTGTCATGAACTAGCCTTCCTTTCCTTTCTTTGCTTTGCTTTTTTTTTTTTTCAGATTTGCTGCCTTGCTGAGAAGCGCTGTGCTAGCAGCACCTTGAGTAGCTTGCCCGGTTTTGGGTGATGTAGGACTCTTGATCAGGTACTAAAGCAATCAAAACTTGATAGCCACAAAATACATTGTATGGATTTCCTGGCTTAATGGGGTAAACAGCTGTGGCCTTCCCTGAGTTTCTGGGTTTTCTTTGTTTTGTTTTTTTTTGTTTTTGTTTCCCCAGTTCATCACAACAAGCTCCACAAGCCTGATCGTTTCCATGTATTTCCTTCAGCGTGACCATCACTTTTGCAGAGTCCTATGCACCTGGCAGCCCGCACAGCAACCAGGCTGCCTTCACAGGGAGCAGGCCCTCTGACTTGTTGGGTTGTTTTGGGTGGGATTCAATAAGATTGTTGAAAACCCCCTCATTTTATTCTAGACCTGCAGCAAGACCGGCTTCAGCTTGGCTAGTGGTGAGAGGGCTACCCCGATGCCACGACGTGTGTCCCCCGGGTGGCAGAGCTGGGTTCGGGCCACCGAAGATGCCGCGGGGAAGAGCTTGGGTTTCTCCGCACACGTTGGAAGGGCTGGAGTTATTTGCTAACGGAGGCTGTACAAATCCCACCCATAATTCAGCCACCGCCGTACAAATCATCCCGCTAGTAAAAGCCTTTTCAGAAAGCACAGTTTGAGCGCAACAAACTTTGACCTAAATGTGCCGCAGCCGATGGCCCTGTACAGCAGGTTTTAAACTTTTGCCGTCACTTCCTTCTGAGAGGAAAAGTGAATCTAGGTCACCCCTCTCGCTTGTTTGTAATGAGGCCGATTCTGATTTCATTCATGTTGCGTCCTTGGGTTTGAGATGGGGGTGAAAAAAACTGGGAGATTTGAAACGATGAGCCAGCCTCAAAGTCATTCTTCGTAAATCCCATCTCGGAGCAAAGGAAGTGGTTTGATGTTATGTCCCAAGGCAACATTGACGACGTCACTTAATATTCAGGGTGCGAAAGGAGTACAAAGTTTTCCTTCTTTCCCTTTTTTATTTAGATTGCAGCGTTAAGCAGTTGAGCTGAATGAACGCGCCTGTGTCCGCAGCTTTTTGAGCGATTAACAAAAAAGCCTATTCTGGGTGAGCGAGCTGTGCGCTCTGCGTGAGGCTGCTGCTTCAGGGACAAAGAGGGGAAGTGGCTGAACACGAGGTTATTAGTTTGTCTGGAGTTTCTATGCAAGCCCAGTGGCATAAATAGAGCCGCTTGTTTGTTGATCTCTTCTGCGATGGAGGCTCAGGGCAAGCTTGTGTATTCATCTATTTATTGCTGAAGCAACTATTGCTTTTTTTTCCCAAGACTGGGGTTCTCTTACGCCATGCACAGTACAGCTGTGTTGCCTCTGCAGCAAATAGCTGCAGGGTCCAAATGGACATTAAAAGAATTTTGGAAGAGAGGAACTGCTGTATGTGTTGGGCTACAGAGTTGTAGGCAGATGATGATGATTCCCCCTTTGTTAATGATTTGGAAATAACTCTGCCTCCTGGCCACATGTTGGATTTAAGAGCAGAATCAGGACAAGGAGGAGAAGGGACAGGTTTTGGTCCTTATTTTGAAGATAACGGTCATGATGCACAGAGGGTCTAAATGGCTTATTTTAGCTGTGTTTGTTAGCTTGAGGAGTCTAAAACTGTGCTAAAGAATGAATCTCCCCTTGCCTGGGATCTAGATCAGAATCTTAAACAAGAGAAACAGCCTGTGCTGGAAAGGCACGTGCTGAAGCCTTCCAAAGGCTGAGCACTGCATCCTGGTGGTGTTAAACCACTGCAGGCTCCTGGTATTGACAGAGGAGCAGGAGAGACCTCTAAACCCACATCTGCCTTGCTCGCGGGTGGAGGACACATGCTCTGCCCATCACGGGGATGCTCTGCATCCCACCCAGGGCTAAACAGCGTGGGAGCAGCCCACATGGCAAAGGATTTATTAGCGCTGTTTCTGCATCTGCTTATGTGTCTCCCAAAGGCCATTGCTTGAGGGAAAAGTCCCACTTGTTGAGAAATTACTTTTATGGCATGTTGTTCATGATGGAAATAAACAAAAGTACTCAGCCAGGCTGGTGTGGTGGGAGGGATTCTGCTTCATTCAGCAGTGTGAGTCCAGGGAACTGAGCAGGTGCTCGGTGGGACACAGGCAGGGGAGAAAACTGAGCATTGCCTTTGCAGCTCACGGAGAGATTTTTGCAGCGGGGAAACTGGTAACCTGCCCCACGGTCCTTCCTGGTGTCTGCTTTTGCATAGAAAGAGTTACAATTCAAAGAAAACTTGCCTGTACCTTGTCTGCAACCAAGATATTCAGTGTAGAAGTTCAGGTTTTCTAAGTTTTTCCTTCCTTTTCAAGTTTCTTTCCTCCTTTGAAAACACCAAAACCCCTTTAAATGAGCTTGTGTTGGGCTTCAGCCTCATATTCCTCATCCAGCACTAATCTACCTGTCCCTGGGGGTGCTCAGGGGGCTACTAATTATTTTTGTAACTCTTCATGTAATGTCTTCATGGGGAAGTCTTCATGTAAGCATGAAGACTTTCCCAGGTCTGGCTAAAGGGAATGGGCATGTCAGTGTTGCTAAGCAGGCTCAGTCAAACTGACAAGACAAATTTGACTTAAATATGCCCAATTCAGTATAGTAGTATTTGTGGAGAACAGCCACTGTCTTTGTATATCTGATAAAAGTGAATTGTCTCTTTGACAAACTCAGTGTGGTAGTCAGCCTGCCCATATATAGGTGGGGAAAAAAATTCCTTCATTAATAAGTGATTCATTAAGTAGCATTAAAGCTGTCTCTGAAGACAAAATAATCTTTTTAAAGAGGACTCAAGGTACTGAGGAGGAAGATTAATACCTCAGCTATTTTTCAGTTATGCAAGCCTTCATTTATTACAGTATACCTGGATTAACTCTTAGCTGCATGCTTTGGTAGGTAGGGTTGGGAAGGGGTGTTTCATCCCACTGGATGAGTCCTGTGGCTCAGTGAGGGATGGGTGATCCTCTGCATAGCAGGAGGGTGCCAGGCACTGCTCCTCACTGTTAGCAAAGCTATTACTTTTTTTGTTTTTTTTGCAAAAGGAGTGCTTGAAAGGCATTTATGGTGCTTGAATATATTGCACTGATTGCATTCTCCTTGGGCTTCCTGTTTGTGGTATGTGTACATACCTTCCCCAGAGTGGTTTGTATATTGAAGGGCTCTGGTTTCTGACCCTAATTTACTTGACTTCTGGGATCATATTAGTGATCCTTACACAATCAAATGAGCCTAAATTCTTCTAACACACTGGGGATGTTTTTTATTTCAGTATGATTTACGTCAGAGGTTCCAGTAAAGTGTAATTAAAAAGGTCTTATTGATACCTTTACCTTATTTTCTTTTTTTTCCCTTGCCACTGCTTCCTAGGGTGCTAGCCTTTTCTTAATTGAAGCCGTGAAGAGCCCATTTAGCAGGAAGGTGGGAGGAAAGAGCCTGAAAATCATTCATCTAAATCACTCCACCGATGACAACAGTTGCTCACTACATCTATCATAATTTTCTCTCAGTGTTTTACAAGAGATTAGTTCCTGTAACTATGCAGATGCACACATGCCTAGGTGAGCTATGCAGACCTTCTCACCTAGGGCAGTCCAACCAGGCCGTGGAAAAATACTGCTTTTTGCAGGTATAAATTATGCACCAAAAGAAGTTACCACATGAAAAGCCCTTTTTTTTCCAGTTGCAGCAGTTTCATAAAATGTGACAACCTCTACCACACACTACTGTGCTAGCAAGTTCCTTTATAAGTATGGGTCAGGCCAGAATCTCCATTGGGCAGCTTTGGTGCTGCCATTGGTGCTCTTGTCCTGGATAGCAGGTCCACAACTACCCCTGCCCTGCAGCTCGCAAAGGTC
>NW_009725474.1:27342-29761 GCF_000703405.1 Apaloderma vittatum
TCCGCATTTATTCTCTTCTGACTCTTCAGCAATCCACTACCATTCCCTGTCACTGGGCAAAACCAGTTCCCTGTGGAATGTCCCAGCTTGGTGGCTTCTGTGATGGAAAGGACTGGAAGACAGCACTAGCTTTGGTGCTAGCAGAAGGTAGTTCTGGGTGCAGGTTTTCTGAGGGCTCTTGAAAGCCTCTGGAGCTGCGGGAGAAGCAGCAGCACTGCACACATCTTTCAGCAAGGCATTCAGAAAGGCAGTCTTTTCCTTGACTTCAAACACCATCTTCATTAGCTTCCAACCATGTTTCTACTAGCAAGTCCAAGACACCTGCATATAAAGTTCAGGTCCTCTGGAGTCACATCCCAGTTCTCCACATCTGAAATACTTCTGAAAGCGTCCTTAAAACGGTGCAAAAACAGATGCCAGAGCAGAGCGAAGGTGAAAGGTGCTGAAAGGATGCGTCCAGGTGAGCTGCTCCTAACCCTGCTCCTGTATCATCACAGGTAGGTCCTAAACATAGACCAGCCAAAAGTCTGTGAACAAAATTACTTAGTTTACACAGAGAAAATATTTGCAAAACTACGCAGAATTCAGTGCAGAACGTCAACCAAGAAGCCCAAAGAGACCAAACTTCAAGCCAAAATGCTCTTTGACAATTTGAGAATGCATGATTTTGACCGTTATCTTCAAAACCTCCATTTTGTTTCAAAATGGAGTGCTCCCTGGTCACCAGGGAAAGGGTGAAAATCCGCTTAAAGCAGCTCAGCTCAGCCAAGGCCTGAGTACAGATGTGGGGCTGGCTTTGACCTCGTGCCCTGGGCCGGGGCAGACCCTGTTTGTGGCTCATCTCGGCTGTGCCTCGCTGCTGCTTGTGTGCTGCTGGTGGGGAATGAGCCATCAAAGTGTTTGCTTTGAGCTTTGTTGTTGACTCGCTTGACCAGGCACTTGTAAAAACCACAGTCTAGGTTGTGACACAGCCTTTGCATTAGCTCAGGCACTTTGACCTGCACAATGGCTTTGGGCTGAAGCCAGGGGAGGTATGGGTGGGAGGTGGACACCTTACCCTCTCTTCTGCCCCTGCAAAGCGTCGTGGTTGATCTCCACAGCCCATAAAACCTATTTTCTGAGCTTATTTGTTGGTGGATGAAAACCAGAATATGAGCCAGCAATGTGTGCTTCCAGCCCAGAAAGTTGATCGCATCCTGGGCTGCATCAGGAGAAGCGTGGCCAGCAGGCTGAGGGAGGTGATTCTGCCCCTCTGCTCTGCTGAGACCCCACCTGGAGTACTGCATCCACCTCTAGGAACTCCAGCATAAGAAGGACGTGGAGCTGCTGGAGCAAGTCCAGAGGAGGGCCACAATGGTGATCAGGAGTTAAAACATCTTCCCTACAAGGACAGGCTGAGAGAGTTTGGGTTGCTCAGCTGTGGGAAAAGAGAAGACTCCAGGGAGACCTCATAGCAGCCTTGCAGAACTTAAGGGGGCTGCAGGAAAGTCAGGGAAGGGCTTTTTGCAAGGGCATAGAGTGATTGGACAAGGGATAATGGCTTTAAACTGAAAGAGGATGGATATAAGGAAGTTCCTTACTGTGAGGGTGGTGAGATAGCAGAGCAGGTTGCCCAGAGAGAGCTGTGGATGCTGCATCTCTGGAATTGTTCAAGGCCAGGTTGGACGTGGGTTTGAGCAACCTGGTCCAGTGGGAGGTGTCCCTGTCCATGGCAGGGAGGTTGCAACTAGATGATCTAATTTAAGGTCCTTCCCAACCCAAACGATTCTGTCGTTCTACCATTTTCTAAATAAAGCTGAGAATTCATGTGGGTGCTCTATTGCAGTTGCAATCTGGTCACGGGAATTTGGCCTCTTCTTGCTCGGTACTGGTGTGGAGTCAAGCATAAGATGTGCCTCGAAACCTCAGCTGTGAGGCTGGGCTGAGGGACGGGGACATCCCCACTGAGCGTCGCTTCCCTGCAGCCAAGAAGCACGCAGCTGGGCTGCTGGGCTTGACACCGTTGCTGGCGCTTCTGCGTCGCACACACCAGAGTCAGTAAAAAGCATCAAACCGAAAGCGGGTGGTTTTGTTCTGACCTAACAGGTTGAAGAAGTTCTTGTGAAGATGAGTTTGGCTCAAGAGGGGCCTGGTGGCACCCTGGCCGCGGGGCAGCCTTTGCAGCAACAAAAGCTTAAGAAATCGGAAAATATGCAAAACTTCACCTTGTCATTTTCCCCATCTCGGTACCCCTTGTCCGAGGGCAGGAGCCCTGCAAGTCTCCCCGGAGCTTCTGAAATCTCTGCTCCGTGCCGGCGGAGGTTGTACGAGCTGGACCCGCTGTCCGTGAATAAAAAAATCAGTAAATCCTCTTCCTTTTCTCGGTCCCCCCCAGCCCTCAGCGCGGTGCTGCCGGCTGCTGCGAGGCAGAGGAGCGAGT
>NW_009725475.1:0-394 GCF_000703405.1 Apaloderma vittatum
TGAGGGGCACCACTGAGAAAGCATCCCCAGTATACAGTTGGAGCAGACACCTGGATGGATAGATGAGAGGTCAGGAAAATCAAAGTGAAGGCGCTGTGATGCTGAATAAACCTGAATGTGTTTCATGAATTGAAAGGGCCAAGCCCTGACCACAGGTCCTGAGAAGGAGGATCCTGTCCCTCTCTGATTCCTCAGGACTCTTCCTAGGTGTGGAGATGTGCAGGGACAAGGGCAGGGCTGTGGTCTGACACCTCCCAGACTCCTAAATTTGGACAAGGAGGCAATGAGGTCCTAGTGCTCCTCCGGCATCAGTGGTAGACAACAGCCATAAACAAGTCCTGAAGAGGTTGATTCTGTCAGGGGGCTTTCAGCTTTTCCACATCCCTCTGGCATC
>NW_009725475.1:470-4785 GCF_000703405.1 Apaloderma vittatum
TGGCATCTTCCTTTACTGGTGTCTCTCTGTCCTGCCTGGTTGTGCCTCGAAACACAAAGCCTTGGGCACATCCAGACTCCTGCTGGGTCATGTGTTGCTGCACAGCTCTTCCCTCTTGATATTTCTTTCTCAGGCTGCTCCTACACTCTCCTTGGTCTCCACAGCACCGAGTCCAGAGCCCTCAGCCTCTCTGTTCTGGCCATGTGCTTGAGGCCTCTAAAGCTCATCCTTGGAGATGTCTCAGCACTCTCCAAGGTGTTTGCAGAGGAAACCACAGTGGTCCTAGTCCAAGAGAGATGGAGTGAGACTTTGCATTGTCTGGACCCCTAGGTGAAGTTTTGATAAGGTGCAATAATGTTTTGTACATCAGAGGTATGGAAGAAGAGAAAAAACTTGGAGAAATGAGAAAATAGATGTATTATATATTTGGAAATAAACCTTTTTCTTCCTTTTTTGTTTTCCATAATTTTGTAATAAGGTGTTTACTTTATTTTCCCCATTTTGTTTTAACATGTGGGACGTTAACCCTTAAAAAGATCTCTGATAATTTATTGGTACAATAGTGGCAGTACAAGGGGTAACACTTTATAAGTGCGGATTCAGATTGGATAAAACAAGAAAATATATTATGATGAGCATAACAAGAGACTGAAACAGGTTGCCCAGGCAAGTGGATGCCTCATCTCTGGAAATATCTAAGGTCAGAAAATTTGAGCTACATAAACTAGTGAAAGATGTCCCTGCCCATGGCCAGAGGGTTGGCCTTGATGCTCTTTTAGGTCCCTTCTCACTCAAACTATTTGTTGTATTAAAAGGAGAGGCAACAGTTCTCATTGCCAACAAGAGGCATCAATTTCTTTTGCAAAAGCGAGGTGCCAATTTCAGTTGCATTAAAAGAGGCAACAACTGCTGTTGCAAAAAGGCTCCTGTCAGTTTGGCAGAAGCTAAATCCCCTTGTGTTCCAGCTTCAGCTCAGATATCAGAGGGGCTGAGGGCAGCTAGGCTTAGGTTCTGAGTGATGCCCAATTCCATGTGACTAGCACGACATGACCAACTGCCTTCGATCTGACATCGTCCCTGGAATTACAAGTCCAGCCTCCACAAGTGTGGCAATATCTTCGATCTGATAGCACCCGTGGAATTGTCAACAGGGACTCTCATGGTCAGATCAGAATTGATTTGTCCGCACTCCTGGAAAGGGTCAACAGGGATTCACACAGCCAGATCGCAATCGATCTGACAGAGCCCCTGGAAAGGGTCTACAGGGACTCACAGGACCAGATCAGGATCAAATATAATTTCTTTAGGCAACAGATACACAGATCTATTTTTTTTTTTTCTGGTGATAGTGACTGACTGCAAAGCATGTGCGAAAGTTGCAGATGTATTAGATTATGAGCAGCTCTATAAAGATTTCCTAAGTATCCTGCAGCAGCACTTGGTGAGACCAAGTGTTTCGACCTTACCCAAAAGTGTCCCTGTAGCAGGGAAGAGAGGCTCGGCCCGTTGAGCAATCCTGAGGGTCAGAAATGGTCCGTGGTGGTAACTTCCCTGACAATTCCCCTCTCTTGAGCCCATTTTTGTATTATTTGTTACCTTTCAAGTGGAACTTGAGTGACTCTAGACATGCATATCTTTATGGTGATTGGTATAAATTTTCCTCGCTTTGCGTTTAAACATGAAGACTAGAAAAATTCAATGTGCAAGCTCAGTGAAGGGTGGTCGCACCTTGGAGGAGGGTAGCTTCTGGGATGGAGGTGTGTTTTGGTATTAAGATGAGATTATAATTAGCACAGTTCACCCAAAGGATGGCATCTATCAAAAGATGTCAGACACTTGGAGCAGGGAAGTAAATGTGCAGACAACTTGCTCTTTGACGTCTCCATTGTGTTTACAGAGCTCGACCACAACGTTCCATGCTCTGTGGGATTTTCTCTTAGGGACAGAACAATCAAGCTTCCATGATGCTACCAACCTGTAAGTTTGTTTTGGGAATCTTTGTGGGGAGAGCTTCACATACACCAGCTGCACGTTGTCCTGGAAGTTTTCTCGGTGTTCCAATAGGTGAACAATGCTGTATAGGCAATTAAATAATTTTAAATATTTATCCCATGTCAAATGCCATGAGAATGGTTAATTTTTTAGGCCTAAGCACACTGTCAATGTTTTAGCCAAGATGGTTGTCTTGCAGTTAGAACTAAATTTTGAGCAAAGGTGCCTTAATCCCCAAAAGCACAGCAATGGTTCATATCAAAGCTCAGTGGAAACTCAAAAGGCAATTGAAGGGCACAGAGACGAACTGTTGCTTCTTCAGGAAGAATTACAGATTAAGCATTGCTATTACAGGACCAATGTTAAATTCTCTAAGAGTAGGTGTAGACAGATCTGAGATAACCCATGTCCTCTGTGCCCCAGCTTTCACCAGCAAGGTCTCCCAGGCCTTGGTGCTGTAAGGCAGGATTCTGGACTGTAAAGGGTAACAATCAGGTATGAATGGGGATCAAGCCGGGGGTTTCTTGGGCAAACTATGCCCTTCCCAGTCCATGGGAGCAGAGGAGATGAATCCAAGTGTTCGGAGAGAGTTATTTCACCAGAAGGTGCGGGGCTGATATAATTCCAGTAAGAAAGTCACTCGGACTATGTGAGGTTTCTTTTGAAATGCAGTTCCTTAGATCTATCACCATAATGGGAGAATAATCTTGTGACCTGCTGCCAAGGGGACTGAACTCCATTCAACACCACTTTTCGGGTCCAGCCATGCAGTCAGTTTTCCATCCAGAAAAAAGTACGCCTGCCCAAGCCTTGAGAAGCCAGTTTCTGCAGGAGAATGCTATGGGAAATGATGTCAAATGGTTTCCTAAACTCCATGCAGACAATGTCCACAACCTTTCCCTGATCAAGTAAGTGTGTCATCTTGTCATAGAAGGAGATCGGGTCAGTGAAGCAGGACATGTCTTTCCTAAACTCATGCTGGCTGGACCAGATCACCTGATTGTCTTTTATTTGTTGAATGATGGCACTCAAGATGATCTCCTCCGTAAACCGACCTGGCTCTGAGGTCAGATTTACAGGCCTGTAGTTCCCCACATCCTCTTTGTAGCCTTTCGTGTAGATGGACATCACATTTGATAAAGTCCAGGAATGGGGAGTTATTAGAGATACTCCAGAGGACATCTGCCAGGATGCATTTTGGAGCCTTTGTAGAGAGGCTAAGTGTCTTGAGCTTTTTTAGCCTGGTGAAGGAGGAGGTTCCAGGTACTGCAGTAGTGGCATACAACTGCTTCAAGGGTAGTTTCAGAGATGATAGATCTTTAAGTGGAATGGGAAGAGAAGAAAACCTCCACAAAGTGCAGCTTGGAAGCTTCAGAGTGGATGTGAGGAAAAAGAGATGTCACTCTAAGGGTAGAATTGTGGTTGAAAATGTCAACCAGATAGATCTGTAGATCATCCTATGGTTTATGTTTCAAGGAATGGCCAGTGAGAGGACAGAGACATCAGGGAAGGTCTAGAAATGAGAGGAGGAGAGGTAGGTGGGAAAGCAAGAGGGAGTCAACAGCCTGAAGGGACAGAGAAGCAGGCGTGGATAGAGCAGGACAGTCTGCAGAGAGATGGCCAAGGGCTCTGGCAAGGCTGAAAGGCCCAACAGCACCCAGGGCTTTGTCCTCTTGGACACAGCATCTACCTTGGCTACCACGGTCCAAGGAATTTTCATTAGAGGGATCTCAGGATCTGCCTTGCCAGGACCTGGGGTTCAGGCCTTGGCCTTTCTGCTTCTTCCAACCAACCCAAGGTTTTTCTCAGCATTAGACACCTGCACAGTGCCTGGGCCTGCCTGCAATCATGGCCTCCAATGAGCTGCTCTAACGAGTCCCTGGGGAGCCTTTGTCAGTAATGAGCCTCAGAGGGACTGATTAATACTTCCAGGAACGTGGAGTTTTGCTTCTGACTTGGACTTCTTGAGAGGTTTCTTCAGTCTTCTGTGAGTACCTGTGAGGTTCCCGTAATGAGCCCCAAATGCATCATGGAGTAAGTTGTCTCCTTGTAATTTTCTTCAAGACTTGTACAGATAATTGGATCAGCTTCATAATCGAGTTAAGGTGGAAATGTACATAAAAAGTTTTGGTTTTTTTAAGTTTAAAGTGACTATTTTAACACTTTTAATGTAGTTGCTAGATGTTTAGATGTTAGAGCAGCATTCTCCAAGTGATAATGCTCCAGAGTGTCTCCTCAGGAGGTCTAGACCAGTAGGAGAAGCTGTCCCTTTGAGGTTCGTCACTCTATGGACAACCTCACTCATCACCCCCCGCAACCACAC
>NW_009725476.1:0-3975 GCF_000703405.1 Apaloderma vittatum
ACCTGCACCTGTTGGCCTTGAAGCTCTCAGACCAAATTGACAGAACTGTTTCTAGATGAACTACTGCTAACTTGGAAAGACTGATCCTCACAGCTTTCTGAAACTGTAAGAAACAAAGTTCTGAAACTTTTTTGAAAGAAAAAGTTTTGCTAATGGCCAGTGATGCTTGACTCCACTTGTAACACAGTAGCAGTGACCAGATCTCCCTAAATTGACTTACACTTCCTGCTCAAGTCTTGGCTTTATCCTTGGCATGCTCTCAAGCTGCACCTGCAGCTTTGACAGAATCCTGAAGTGTCAGAGCCCAACAGAACCTTCTCTGCAGGGAAATCAGGGAAGCCTGATTTCTAGGACTAATTTACTTTCTGAGACTGGAACAGACATTCCTGAAGAATCCATGCTCTGTCTTCAAAACAGAAGTCACAGCTCTACACTGTCTACCCACAGGTTTCTGACAGCACTTAGGGTTACTGATCTTGCACTTTTTAATAATCCTGCACCAGGACTGCACAACAAGTTCTAAGATGGGTCATCCTGCAGGCTCCTTGTAAGTAAATAAATTTGATTCTAGCCTTCTAAAAGCATTACGTTTCACCTTCCAGACCCTTTTACCAGAGGTCTTCTACCTCTAGCCCTTTAGTAACCAAGCCTAAAGCTGGTGCCACAAAGAACTGCAAAAGAGCTACGAATGAAATAACACGCATTGTCAAACATGGAGGATTCCATGACAGCAGCACCACAGCAGCAAAGGTCACAGCCTGACGGGAGATGGTGGTTTCCAGCACCACACTGGAGCTGTCCTCTTTGGCCTCTTACTGCTGCAGTTTTAACATTAAAAATGTTTAGTATTCCTATGGCAACAGCTGGATGAAAAGTATTACCTGCAGCTCACACATCAGTGAGGAACTGAGCGGGCAGCTTAGTGATCTTATTAATTCCTTCTCCTCACAAGCCTGCTGCTTCCAGAACAAAAAAGCATAATGCAGAGAAATACCATTATCGGAACAAAGGTGACCCCCAGGTAGTTCATTTCAGAGAGACCAGTGCTCCTAGTGTCTCGGTGCTCCCCCGTGCTCCTAGTCTCCTCCACGTACCCAGTACCCCTCCTGTGCCCCCGTGTCCCTCTGCTCCCAGGACCCCTCCCAGGCACCTCCAGGAGCATTCTGGTTTCTTCTGGAAACAGGTCAACTCCCAGGTAGCAGCCCCAGACTACTCACGGTAGCCAGCCCAAGAGCATTGTGTATCTTGCAGAAGGTCCATGCTTGGTAGCTCCTTGGGACCTCTCCCAAACACCTCCAGGAGGGTGTTTGTGCCCTCGTGAGACAGCTGAAGTACTGGGGAGCAGCCCCAGACTCCTGTAGGGTGTCTACCCAAGGTGTTTTATCCATGTTGGAAGGAGGTCTATACCTAGAAGCTCTTTAGGATGTTTCAAAAGCCTTGAGTGTAACCACAGAGTAAGAACAGAGAAGAAAAAGGGTCTTCAGAGGCTGTAGGCATGAGCAGTTTTCTTCCCAGGGGCTCTGGGGCTTTACAGACAGTAAATCTCCCCCCAAACACTTCCTTCTGAAAGGTCTGTGATGCTCTGTACCTCCTGCTTCATTTTGGATCTTTCTTACAGAAACAATTTTTTGCTTTTCTTGATTGGTTTTGGGTGTTTTTTCCCCTTTCTAGGATGTGATATGTCTCTGAAACAATTTTTTGCTTATCTTGATTGGCTTTGGTTTTTTTTCCCCTTTCTAGGATGTGATATGTCTCAGTTTCAGAGAAAAGCAACCCCTCTCCCTCCCACTGAGGAGCTAGGGAGGCTGTTGGGGTGGAGTGGGACACAGGGAGCCACCACATTCTTTCCTTGGGGACACACAAAGAGAAGTGGCCAGAGCCAGCAATCTCACCGAGTCCTTAGCACCCACTGGACAGAGCAGACCATGGCACTGCCAGCTCCACGGCTCCCACCACGCAGCTCCCGTGCCCCTCTGGGCTCCTTCAGCCATGTATTATCCCCCAAAATACTGGGAAGCCTATTATCTTGGACTAATTTATCTTCTGAGAATGGAACAGATTTTCATCAAGTGCCAGCACTTAGGGTTACTGATGTTACATGGCTTTTTAACCACCCTGCACCAGGATGGAATGTCATGTTCTAAGATGGGTCATCCTGCAGGCTCCTTCCAGATTATTATCAAGAACCAGATTAGGTTTAGCTCTCAAGGAAAGGAGAACTGAAGAGTATTACCATGCAGGCAACTCCTCAGCAGCTACGTCCCATATACTACAATTAGCTTTGTAGAGGCTTCTTAGATCTTGTCTATTTGATTGGTATTTTTCCAAGAGGCTTGCAACCCAGCCTAGATTGAACAGGCATTAAAAACACGTCTTGCCAACAGAGAACAGCTCCACTCAGTCACTTTGCACCTATCCCAACACTTTTTCTTTAAATGCAAATGTCTTCTACTTGACAGGCAATCTGAAGATACAGAATTGTTGAGGCTGGAAAAGACCTTCAAGATCATCAAGTCCAGCCTATGAGATCATCCAGTCCAGCCTCAATGACTTCATAACCACATAACCACGTACAGGCCTCCTGTGCAACCACGGACTTAAATTCATCGAATGCTTATTTCTGAAGCTCTGTAACTCACAGGTGTGTACCAGAGGACTACGTATGTTAACAGAGAACATAACAGAGTCTCAATGCTTGCAAGTCAGGAAAGAACTCCAGCATGAAGGAAGAATAAAGCAATTTAGAAAAGGCTGTACACATAAATTTTGTTTCTAATGAACATAGAGGAATTCCAACCAACCAGCAGCTTGGTGTGCCCACCAGAAACAAAGACTTTTTCTATTCCCATGCCCCTTCTACCCTTAAAATTTCCAGCTGCTTGCTTTCTGTATATTTCACAAAACAAGACAAAATACTGGTAATGAGAAATAATAAACCACAGTAGCAAAAAAGACTGATCTGCTTGCAATGAATGGGGAAGCAGATCGAGGCTGAAATAGTGTTTCAGTGTCTTCCATCCTGTTTTTCTATTTGTGATCGACAATAAATTTGCTCCCAGCTATCAGTTTTGCAAAGAATACTCATTTTTGCTACCAGTGACTCTTCCATACCACATCTTGTTTCAGGAAGAACCCTCCTCTCTAGGCAACCAGCCAGGGCCCTAGTTTTATCATTTCTCAGCTTGCTTAGGTTAATTTTTACATTATTCATCCCTGTCTATCTTCCACATAACTCTAGCTGTCAAACTCCAGCATCACTTGGCAGTATTTCTACCCCAAGCTTAAATAAAATCTTGGCACAAACAGCTCAAATATGCCTTTAACCATGTTGAAAATCAAGTTTCACTGAGGTAAGTTTCACTTTTATTTACAAAGACAGAAATTCACAACAAATTAGACATTCCTCATAATTAAAATTATAAATCCTGAGTTAGCAGAAGCTATTGCTTCACTGGAGTTTTAGAACTTGCTAACAGCCTTTTTTATGTTTTTGGCTCCCAGTACAAATACTTGACATAGAAATTTTTCAAAGCTTTAGAGGCAAAACACAAAATAAAAATCAAAACTGAGTAAGATGTGCAGCTTTAGTTAACTAGCTGTGCATCAACTACAGTACAGTACAAAACATCTGCTGAGATTCAAGACACAAGTTATGAATTAACACTCAGTTTTTCAAAAAATAATACATCTGCAATACAGGGTTTGTAGTTCCAAATCAGATGCAATTAAGTGAGTGATGATTAATGTAGAAAGACCCACTGTTTTTAAGATACTGATGGCCACTTAATTACGATTCCAGTAAATAAACCACTTATCTTAGTCCATGAGTCTGTTGACAATCATTTGTGAATGTACCTTACAACAAATGAAATTGGTTCCTGCCACTATCGCACAAACCTACGGAACAACTCAAAGGAAAAACACTCACACAGATTGAAGTGTCACAAAATTTTCTTGCACATGCACTGCAGATTT
>NW_009725477.1:0-49355 GCF_000703405.1 Apaloderma vittatum
TCTAGGTGGGCTTTGGCCTCTCTAATTTTCTCCCTGCACAGCTTCACTTCTTGTTTGTAATCCTCATAATTTGCCTGCCCCCTCTTCCATAGACCATAAACTCTGTTTTTGTTCCTAAGTTCCAGCCAAAGCTCTCTGTTCAGCCAGGCTGGTCTCCTTCCCCATCAGCTCACTTTCCATGACTTAGGTATAGTCAGTTCCTGCACCTTTAAAATTAATTCCTTAAAGTATGCCCAGCCTTCCTGGGCTCCCATGCCCTCCAGAACAGCCTCCCAAGGAACTCTCTTAACCATGGACTGGAAGAGACCCAAGTCAGCTCTCCGGAAGTCCAAGGTGGCAATTCTGCTGACTCCCCTCCTTACTTCACCAAAAATGGAGAACTCTAACATTACATGATCACTTTGTTCAAGACAGCCTCCAACAATTACATCCCCCACAAGACCTTCTCTATTAACAAGCAGCAAGTCCAGGAGTGCACTTCCCCTCGTTGGTTCCCTCACCATCTGTGTTAGGAAGTTATCTCCCACACACTTGAGGAACGTCCGGGACTGATCCCTCTCTGCTGTATTATATTTGCAGCAGATGTCTGGGAAGTTAAAATCCCCCATGAGAACGAGGAGTAGAGTCCGTGCAACTTCACCCAATTGCCTATAAAGTATCTTATCTATTTCTTCATCCTGGTTGGGAGGTCTGTAGCAGATTCCCACGATGATGTCAGTCTTATTGGCTTTTCCTTTTAGTGTAACCCATAAGCTCTCAACCCTGACATCACATTGATTAATTTCTAAACATTCATATCCCTCCCTAACATAGAGGGCCATCCCACCGCCTCTCCTACCTTGTCTATCTCTTCTGAAAAGCTGGTATCCATCAATTGTAGCGCTCCAATTGTGTGAGTCATCCCACCAAGCTTCTGTTATAGCAACTATATCATAGTTTTCCATCTGCACAATGGCCTCCAGTTCCTTCTGTTTGTTACCCATGCTGCATGCATTAGCATAGATGCACCTCAGCTGGGTCACCTTTTGGATGGGGGAAGCTCTAATACCTTCCTGATGATACTCAGATGTTTCCATAGCAACCAACCTCTCAACAACCCTTGTGTTCTGCCTGCAACTTGGTATGACATTTTGATCCTAGATATAGTCTGTGCTGCATCATGAGTAAAAAGCTGCTCTAATGCTGCTGAACTGGAAGAAGAACACAGCTGGTGCACAATCTTGCAAATTGTCTTATATATAGGTAGTCATACTGATTTCAGGTAAGTTCATTACACTAGTATAATTGTTCACAGAGCAATATTACCTAAGATTTTAAAATTTAAATTCCTTATGTGGAAGCTCATTACCGTCCCTTGAAATTCTGCATAGATCTGATCTAATTGAAAAGTGCATTGGTTTAAACAGGACAACTTTCTTATTCTCTCTTTCTTACTTTATGTATCTCAGCCTGCACAGATGCATTTAAAAATACCCTAAATGTTACAGTAAGAGAAGATAAGGTGAACGTTTTACTGTTAAAATAATTTCTATGAAAATCGAGATGTTCTGATTTTATATGGGTTGGGAATGGATATATAGCCATAAACATCATAATATATTTTACTCATAGTTTATAGGCATACTGATGATTGCTTACTGTACAGATCAAGTGACTCTTTATTAAACCTTGAATCTTGGAGGATGATTAGTACAGGAAAATAAAAAAATAGGGGGCAGCTGTGCCTATGGGTAGGTGAGGATGGATCAGGTGACCAAAATGGACTAATCGTGGAATTTCTTCTCATGGTTCTCAGTATATAAGGGCCTCTAACAACAACCATAAGACCTTTAATGTTTGTTGTGCTGCAAGGATTATAATTAGTTCTTTGTCTTATCTCCCTGTGCTGTTGATTTTTCTGCCTCCGATTTCCACACTGCAGAGGAGCACTGCTTGACGGGATGAGTTGTCTTCCCCTGCCTCCACTCCAGGGTAATAGAGGTACAGCTTCTTTCCTGTTGGTTTGATTTGTGGGGGTTTTTTTGTTTTGGAGGTTTTTTCAACTATTATTGGAACTCTGAGCTCAGGTGCTCCCATCTGCTGCTGAGTCCAGTCTTGGACATTTTTTTTTTTTTCTGCTTGGGACCTTGTCACCTGTAAGGTGTGGGTCGTGTTTTAATATATCCTTCTTTATTATTAAGTGCATTTCCATACTTATATATGTTTGTATGTAGTTTGATATTTTTGTTATTATTGATAGTATTGTTCTCTTTAAATCAATTCAATTTTTTTTCAACCTCAAAGTCTCTCTCCCTGATTTCCCTGTTATCCTCCTATGGGAGGGTGCTGGTTGTATCACAGCAAGCATCTTTCAGCATTTAGTGGCTGGCCCAGCCTTAAACTCTCAACTGGTGATCCTTTTGAGTTGTACAAACTGTTCTGGATACTATTTTGCCTAGTCAAGCTAATGCTCTTCCAAATACCTCCTAAGTATGGGAATACTCAGAAATTATCATTGAGAAAAGATAATTCACAACTGACTCTTTGAGGTGTCATTTTGTATTATTCTAGTTGGCTTCTGTACTAGAGGGCGATTTGAACATGTTTTATTTAATGCTGTTTACGTAGCCTACATATATCTATTTGATTCAAATTTGTCATATGCATACACATTTATGTAGCTTTTCTCACAAGAGCAGTTGAATATATGGATCAAGAATGGTGTCTAATAGACTCTCATGAATTTTCAGGGACAATTAATTAAATTCTCTCAAAGGCACATCTTTAAAATGATTCTCTCTCCAACTCTGGAAGTCATGTAATAGATCTGTTTAGTTTTATACCAATGCGATCACACCACTGCCATGCCTTCCAAGCTCTGTTCCAGAATTTAGCAGGTAGTTGTTTTGACAGTAGAATTTACCAAAGATTTACTGAATTTTTAGAAGCTATTGCTCAAATTAGATTGACTAGATATATTTGGATGCACACATGATAGTGAGTCAGAATAGCTCTGAGAAGAAAACGTTTAACATAAATATTTGTAATTTGCTTGTAACAGACAGATTTTTATCTTCTATTAATGAACAACATATCCCTTTGTTTCATAAGCATATTGTAGTTGTTAACCATGGTTATGAGATTTACCAGTTGAACTGTAAGCATCTAATAACATATCCTACAATGACAAAAAAGGAGATGCTTTTTCTAGATTTTCATTTTTTACCTAGTGATTCACATTCAAATTACCAAGTTATAATATTTCCAGTTATTCTAGTCAGAGTTATTTTTAAATGCAAATATTTTTGTATATTTTTGTATGTTCTGGACTGACTGTTTCCATTACCTTCCACTCAAAGGGGTCTCAATAGCCTGGGGGACAGACTGGTAGGAACTTAATGAAGCTTAGTAAAGGCAAATGCAAGTTTCTATACCTGGAATGGAATAACCCCATGAAAGAGTGAAGGCTTGTAGTTGACTGACTAGAAAATACCTTTGGATTAAAGTATCTAGGTGTCCTGGCGGACAACAGTGTGTTCTTGCAGCAGTGAAGACCAACTACATGCTACGCTTTAGAGAAAGCATACCCAGCTGATTGAAAGGGAGTGTTTATTTCCTTCTGTGTGATATTTATGAAGTTGCCTCTGTATCCAGCTCTAGTCTTCTCTGTACCAGAAAGGCATTGACCACATAGTGCAACACTAGCAGACGGCTATTAAGATGGCTGGGGGACTAGAACACAGAATATAGAATCCTAGAATGCATTAGTATATGAGGAGATGCTGAGAAAGCTGGGTTTGTTCAGACTGAAAAGTTGAGAAAATGAAGGTAGTGTTCCGCTACACAATGAGTGGTTATAGAGAACACAGATCCAGACTGTTCTTAGAGGTACACAGCAAAGGGATGGGAGGCAACAGAAGCAAGTTAGAGCAAAGGAAAATTTAATTATATGTAAGGTAGTAATTATCATAACAAGGATGATCAAATGGTGGACCACGTTCCCAGAGAAATTGCGGAAACTTCATTCTTGGAGATACCAATTCACAATTATACTAAAAATTCTGGGCAACCTGATCCAACATGGATTTTGGTCTAACATCTAAATCTGTGCTGCTTTAGCAGAAGTTTGGACTTCATTCCTTCCAGAGCAGCCTTCCAACCTGAGATATAAGATGAAGCTTTCTAATGTCTTCATCAATGACATAGAGTGGGATTGAGCGCACCCTCAGCAAGTCTGCAGATAACACTAAGCTCAGTGGTGCAGTTGACACATGAGAGGATGCCATCCAGAGGGACCTGGACAAGATGGAGAAATGTGCTCATGTGAACCTCATGAAGTTCACCAACGTGAAGTGTGAGGTCCTGCTTGTGGGTTAGGGCAACTCCTGGTATCAAGAAGCTGGGGGATGAGGGGCTTGAGAGCAAGCCTGCGGAGAAGGAGTTGGGGGTACCGGTGGATAAAAAGCTGGATGTGAGTTGACATTGTGTGCTCGCAGCCCAGAAAGCCAATTGTATCCTGGGCTGCATCAGAAGCGTGACCAGCAGGCCAAGGAAGGTGATTTCCCCCTCTGCTCTGGTGAGGTCCCACCTGGAGAACTGTCTTCAGCTCTGGAATCCTCAGCACAAGACAGAGACCTATTGAATGAGGTCCAGAGGAGGGCCATAAAGACCATCAGGGGATTGGAGCATCTCCCCTGTGAGGACAGGCTGAGAGATTTGGAGTTGTTCAGCACAACAAAGGGAAGGCTCCAAGGTGACCTTATAGTGGCCTTCCAGTACTTAAAGGGAGCCTACAGGAAAGATGGAGAGGGACCCTTTATTAGGGTGTGTAGTGATATCATGAGGGATAACAGTTTTAAACTAAAAGAGGGTAGGTTTAGATTTGATATTGGGAAGAAATTCTTTACTGTTACACTGGAACAGGTTGCCCAGAGAGATGACAGATGTCCCCTCCCTGGAAGTGTTCAAGGTCAGATATGATGGGGCTCTGAGCAGTGTCATCTGGTTGAAAATGACCCTGCTCATTGCAGGTGTGTCGACTAGATAACCTTTAAGATCCTTTCCAATCCAAATGATTCTGTGATTCTATACTGCTATAATAAATGTAGACTATTCCAAGATTATTGTTTTCTTGACTTCATATTTATTTCTGTTTTAACAAAGCAGTCATCTAAGATTTTTCCAAAAGTTGAACGACCCTAGATTTTCCCCTAAAGGAACATTAATATTTAATTTATTTGTTTCTTCTCATGAAAAGACAGTCCTAATCCTCTGGCTGCAGAGACTAATGCTGATTTAGTGGTATAACTCAGCAAAAAAAGTAAGAAGCAGGGTAAGAAGATTTTACGTCAGAATGTTACAAACATTCCAGCTATTCATGGCAGCATCTCGAGACATACTCCTTTGCTAAGGTAGACTAATAATAACTGAGCAGCAGCACTGTTAAAATTAGCATATGAGTGTAGATGAGCAAATCCTTTTCCTCATTCCTGAATTTAGGGTGACTTACAGAACAAACTATCAAAAGTACATCCTAAATGAATACTTCACATATAAGGTTGTCTCAGAATTGAAATCAAGATCTTCAGATCCTTGCAGGACAAGGAGGAACTTTTAAAAATCTGAAATATGGCATACAGAAATGCTAAGTTAGGATGTCAGGAAAAAAGCCTCAATTTTTTTAAATTGAATTTACTCACTTAGCCTCTTCCTTCCTATCATTGAGCTGATGCCGTCCCTGTTGAGTTGTCTCCGCTGGTTCAGTTGATTTTTCAGTTTTTGAAGGCTCAGGTGCTTTTGCTGGTTCTGCATCTGGAAAAAAAAAAGTTTTTAATTTTTTAATACCAATTTTTAAGGAATTATGATAAAACTTTTGGAGGAATCACAGCGTGGCTGTCATTATTTCTTCAGTGGACAAGAACCATGTGACACTGGTTCTAGGATATGACCTTTGAATAATTTCTTGCATAAATCTATTTCAATGTCAGCTGTAAGGACATGTTTATGACAGGTGTACCTTTTAGAATATATAGCTTCTTTGTGGTTTTTAAACTAGATGCATCTGTAACCAGCTCAACAGTGGTCAATGCAGAGCTCTTCTATACTTATAAGTGAAAAGAACTCAAGCAGTATGATAGAATTATTGTATGTTGTTATTTAAACAAATACGCAGAGGACACATAGATCTGTCCAGAAATGCCCTGTGAAATGCAGAAGAAAAATGAAGAGTGGCTTATTTGCTTATGCATTGAAATGCTAATGACATTATTTACACTCCAGTGTTTGAACTGCATTAAATCTCTTATTGCTTCAGCTGCCATGACAGTCTTGTTTGTTGCTGAGTAAATTATGATTGAAATATATCATTAAGGATGTATGTAGAACTTATTCTAGTCTATTTTGTGATTTTTTTGTTACAAGTAACTCTTAAAAAGAAGTTTAACTGGGAAGCTTGTTGACTTTGAAACAAACTCTATGCCAATGGTATAGTCTTTTACCATTTACGTGGCCTTATATGATTAATTTTTGCAACTCCTATATTTTTTTATTTTAAATTTTCACCTGAAAAATAATTTGAAAATTCTCACCAATCTGATACTTTGCATAAAGGAGGAACAAACTCAGTGTTTCTAAATACTTTAATACGATTATACAGAAAAAAGCCTTACAGCAAAACATCATAGCAAATAAATCAGGAGCCTGTTGTGTATGCCATATTTTAAATTCTAGAAAGCTCAAAGAAAATAGAAGCTTAAGTATTTTGGACAGATAGTGTAAGATTAGTTTTCCGATAACTAATCTCCATATTTAAAGGGTTGTTATTCATTTCAGAAGGGTAAAAGCAGTTATAAAGGTAAACTTTTAAACTGCTCAGCTGGAAGGTGGTTGCTTGAAATGGCATTGAAACAAAGCTTAGTGAAGGACAGGAGGTCAGTTTGCTTACAGCCCTTGATAAACCAAACTACCCTACTATCACCATTTATTCAGAATTAGCACAATATTTTCTTCCAGGCATTTACTAAGAACTAATACAGTATTTCTTGAGCTGAGTTTCAGACTCCTACTAGATAAGACAATTGATTGCAAGACTGGTAGGTCATTTTTAGTATATTTTCTTAGTATTTACGTTAAGAAGACAGAATGCACTGTGTAAGCCCTGCTACTCTAAAAGGAATTAATTTCTTAAATGGGACCAAAGATAAGACCCTAGACAGATAAAACTGTGGATGCCAGAATACTCAAGTCACAGTCAGACATGGAACTGAAGAAAAAGCAGAAATCTGTGTTCTCCCACATGTTGATCCATTGGGTATTGACTTAGCAAGTTTAGGGCTTAATTTTCAAACCAAATCTTGGAGAAATGTAGCACTATTGACTATGAAGCGACAGTCTGCAGGATTTGTATTACTTATCACATGGAAGCTGGGACTTTCGATTGGTTTTATAGCTTAAATTGATACCAGTATCTTGCCTACTTAATGGAAATGCAGATTATTTCCCTTCTGCAGCAGTTAGTATTGCAGTACTATCCTGAGGAAAAGTCTGTTGAAAATATAACACCAAGGAATATTTCATTCCTCTCCCAGGGCATTTTCAAGTTACAAAATAGTATACATTCAGGGAAGTGAGGACTCAAAGAGGACTGCTGTTTTTCCTGCCCCCAGGAAGATTCAAGAAGGGATAAAAGAATTTCTTACCCTTTCATTACAGGGGTTCAAAATACTCTTCTGGGGATCCCTATCTAAAGTGGGGGGTTTTGTTGGTTTGTGTTTTGGGGGGTTTTTTGATTTTAGTTTTTTTTTTTAGAAAGAAGGAAATTTTTAAATGGATTCAGCTTTTAGTACAGTATGCATTTGTTTTGATAGTGAAATAAAATTTACTTCTAGGAATTTCATAGACATCCTCAGTGAGAAAACTGCAGAGGAGCTTTTGTTACGGAAAAAAAGGGGGTTGGGACGTATTTATAACTGATTTGTAGGTCTTGCTTCTGAACCTTAACCTGTTAAAATTCTATTTAACCCTTTTGCCCCAAGGGACCTGTACAAATTATGCTACTGACTAGCTTTCTTTGGCACACGATCATCCTGTGGTTCTCTGGTCAACAGGACATGATGTAGAAAAGATGCAAGGGAAAAAAATTCCAGCACTTGTTTTTGCTGCATTTTTTGCTTCCTTCTCAATTAATGGTCTGTAGTTTCCCAGTTCTCCCTGCTCTGACAACTCCAGCCAAAAAGCCATGTACACAAGAGTGACAGCAAGGTTAATCCCAACATTTCTGTTTATATCTCACTTTGGGAATTTTCGTTGTTATAGTAATGGCCACTAGTTACATCTTTGCTGAATAAAACTTGATGGGAACAATCAGAACAGTGAAGCAGTGTTGAAGGCTTGATATCCAAGCTATATCTATTTGAAGAAGCTGTATTTCAAATTAGGTCTATCGTCAGCCTCTGAAAAGAATCAGCAGTTTTAGTAGATTGTCTCACAGATGGTTTTTCTGGCTTAGTTTTCCTCTAAAGGAATTCAGTCATGTAATCCTAGGGGTTTGTTGAAACAACAGAGCATGGTAGGGGACAACTGGGATATTTGTTTCAGAAGGACATTGTTCATCTAAAATAAAACACCAGTGTAGATACACTATTTAGAGTAACAAGGTCCAGTCCACTTTAAGAGTAACAGGCTACAATCCATCTCTGGAACGATGGTATGTATATGGGAAGAGAAGATCACAAAGTAAAAAGATGTGGTGCTTGTACATATGCAGACCATTGCAGAAGGATAATGTCTTCTCAGCCCGCTAGATTGTCTTAAGGTGTTCAGTCTGTAGTCTGAACACACACCAACCATTAAATGCTGACTGGACTCGGACTGATGGAAAACACTGTAATCCCCTGAATGCCACAGTTTTCAGAGTTCATCAATCTCCAGGACCAGCACAGGGCTTATTTGCATAAGGATTAGCATATCACATTCCAGCACCACTGCCAGCTGTGTGTCAAGCTTTAGTTGCTTTTTGTGTGTGAAATTGTGAGGGCTTTTTGTGTAGTCACATTTAAAAACCCCCTAGTCACTCTTCACTGTTTAAATCTTTCTCCTGCTCCCAAACAAATGCTTTTAAGGACATTGTGGCAAAAAAAAAAAAAAGAAAAAGTAAAAAAAAAAAGAGAAAAGCTGTTGATGGGATGTCAATTTTTAACCTGTATTGTCTTTTTTTTTTTTTCCTAACCTGCATCATTTTAGTCAGGAGACAATGCTTCCATATGAAAGTGAGCAGTATTAAACCATCATTGTTTATTCTTGTCCTCTATTTTCATACTTCCAGCAAAACAACATTGGAATAATATTGTAGGATTAGGTTTGAATAGCCAGATCTCTGTACGTTGGACGGTATATCCAAATTATTCTGAGGCTGCTTGGATCCCTTCGTGTTTCCATGAAGAAGTTATTATCTTCAGTTTATACTTCACAATTTTGGACATAGACCCTTAACAGTCTTTCCAAATTAATTTTCTTTCCCGCTGCCACATGCACACACGCATGCATTTGCAGAATAGCCTGTAGCATAGTATTTCCCATTTCTGCAGTAGAGCAAAAGTGAGAATACTTTGTACTTAGCCATGGGTTTTGATTGACATTTTAGGATTTTTTTTTTCCTCTGCAACTCAAAAGGCTGAATGTTGAGGTTTTATTAAAACTGTGGAACAATCACATGAAACTAGGAGTTCAGGCTTCACAAAAAAGCAGAATATTGTGAGACTAAGCATAACACTGGAAGACCTGGCAAAGTTGTTTTGGTATAAACCTCCTCATGTAGAACCAACTCTACTGTCAGGTTTCTAAAATTTAACACTGTACACATAAGACTGTAGGCATTAGTCCTAATGATTTTTTTTTCCTCAGAGGAAGCTGCTGGGTAGGCAGATTTGTTAATACGTAAGTGTTGGTGAATCAAAAAACTTTGGTCATAGGCCTAGACCCACAGAGGTATTGTTGACTTCCCTTCTGGCAATAGGCAATGTAATCAAACTCTAAAACCTCATGGATCCAGTGAGATAAATGTTATCTTGTGGCATGAATGATTCTTCCAACAGTAGAGCATAAAATGTTATTTCCTAATAGTAAGTACTTAGCAAAGAGAAGGGCAGATTGAGTCAGTCATTTTACACTAATTTAGCAATTATTCTATTTCCCAGTTCTATTCCCTCTGTTAGTGGTGTTCTTCAAAAGCCCTAGATTTGCAAAATTCAATTACCACCTCTCCAGCCTGACTAGGACAGCTCTTTCCACTTATTCCCTCCAAAGGTCAACGTGGAGAAGGAGGTGAAGAGCTGCCAGCCTGCTGTTCAGAGCAACAGAGAAGATTGACTGAAGAAGCAGGCTCTTTTCTTCTATCTGACCCTTGCTTCTATCCATGCAAACAGCTGCAGGAGGCTTAGGAACAGGAAAGAAACTTGTGCTATGGAGACTACCAGCCTTACTGGTTATTCAACATCGGGAGGTGTGCCTCTGGAGTAGTCAGCTAATCTGAGGGAACTTTCTTCTAGAAAGTAATAAAACATAAATGTCTTGGTCACCAGGCTGGCTTTAAAAGTTCTGTTTCTTGGATCAGTTACATGCAGGCCCATATTCTGTAGCCGTAATAACTGGCCTTTAGCATCATAAATGTATTATCCTTATTGGAAAAATGAAGAGAAGCAAAATGTCAAATAAAAGATTAGTTTTTAGAGATAAAGATATGAATAAATGTCAGCAGCTAGGTAGTGGCAGTTGAATATACTCTTGAGTACAGAACAGAAAAAATGCTTTTTCTTTGCCATACTTCAGAAAGAGAAGATATTTTTTTCCTCAGATTTCCCAGCTAACTCCATTGCCTTGTACTAGTAGGTCTGGCCGGTAGCAAACATATGCTTAACCTCCCTTTCTGGACTAGTGGGCATATGTGAAGGTAGAACTTTCAATGGCTAGCAGGTCCATACGGTCCTTGTATAAAAAGCAGAGTTCCCTAGGGTTTTTTTTGGCTGTACAAAAGCACATTTTAGCACATCCTGATCATTACCTGACATAGTCTCACTTCTTTTTGAATCCACAAGATATTATTTTACAGGACCATTTACAAAATGTTGACTTGTTTGTCTATTTTTATTTGATAGAAACGTTATTTCCATCACAACACCCTACTACAGTGGGCATTTTGACAATAAATATATTGCCAAATAGCTTCTGATGCTGCTATTGTCTTAGTGATTTTTTTAAAAAAAATAGTGTTTTTTAAAATAAACTCACTCTTAAAACAATATTATATTATGACACAATGATAGTGTCATACTAAATACTGTTAATTGACTTGCTGTATATGTGATCTAGTTGTAAACCTTAACACTCAGTTCTGATATTTATTGCCAGGATTAATGTAGGCAATCTTTATTTATTGAACAGTTAATGTTGTTCCTTTTTCCTTCAGTAAAGAAAAAAATCCTGAAAACCTGATTGACCTGAACTGTCTTGATCAGCTTCTCAATACTGATCTTATTACTAATTACTGTTCTGAATACTTAGCAGAAACACAGAAGAAAACCAGCCATGCGAAAAAGTCAAAGATAAATACTTTATCTTTCTGTTGAATATGCATATTTAGTAGCTGCCTGAAAGCCTTGTGTAGCTCAGAATTTACACTCACATGATAAAAATGTTTTTGTTAATATACAAACAATGTCAAGAATTTTAATGGTGTATGGAAACACCTTAAATTAGGCAACACTGTTTTAAATGGGAAACACTTCATAAAGACAAGCGTAGATCCTGCTAGTAGGAGGCAGAGTGGCTAATGTCCAACTAATCTGTTTTTCAGCTATCTCAGTGATATATATCCCTTAGAAACATCATTTTAAGTACTTCAGTGATTTTTTTTTTTATAACTTCCTCCTTTTGCAAACTATTAAAGGTTGCAAAATAGAAGTTCTCAAATAGGCTCTTAAATGTGATTACCTGCCAAATAACACAGAGAACAGGTTCTCTTAAGTAGCAGAGTAAAAACTGTCTTTTCATTTCAAGCAGTAGAGAGGGAAAGAAAAAAAAGATCTACAAACTTCATGGGCTACTTCTGGCACAGTTCATTATTTGCTCGATTTTTCTTTGCTTCCCAAGGTTTTCCTATGGAGCTATGTCCGTAAATATTTGAAAGATAGCTATAGGGTCACAAAGATGTCAAGAAAAATAAAGACAGGAAACCTTTGGACAACGGAGAGAAGAGGCTTCTGCTCTGACATTACAAAACACACAACTTTGTGACTTTCAAAGTGAATTTTTTTGAACAAATGCTCTTTGTAGGGGAAAACAGTTCAGAAATCAGTGGGGTTGAAGTAAAACAATCAGTAAGTAGGTCTATCTTAACTCAATTCTCAACTTCAGTGGCTAAATGTATTATAAAAGTTTATTTTCCACGTAAAGAAAGATTGTATGAAGAAGCTGGGTTTGTTTTCATAGCATTTAACTCTGTCACTCATGTGAAAAGTGAAGATCTGAAAGGAATTAAAGGAGTTCACATCAGCAGGAGTGGAAGCAAGCTGATTAAACATATTCAAGTTCTTGGTAGTCTTTGAAAAATATATTTTATGGGAATAATAGCTGCCTGTTGACTGAGTGCCAGTGAAATGTATAAAGGACAAGAAGACAAGGAATAAGATTATTATTTTAAAATCTCTTTACATTGACAGGTTTGGTTCATGGAGCTGAAACATATTATATCAAAATGCTGTATTTGTATTTTCTGAAATACAAACCACTCATTTAACCTGGATTTTGAGGTGTTAAGGGACAGGTTTTGTAAAGCAGCTTAAAAGTCAGCAGGTTCTAGCTGCAAAATTTCACAATTATTTCCAACCTCCCTTCCCCGAGGCTTATAACTTCTAGAATTAGTTGGGGCCTAATTAGCTGAAATTAGCTGTTTTTTTCACAGCAACAAGATTTTTAGTGCTCTCAGTAAATATCTGCTTTATTTCTATCTACATAAAGTGACCATATTTTATATGACAGCTAGTGATCAAGGCTTTCCTCTGAAAAGTGGAAATCTTGGCTCTGGACCTTGTTGACCCTTGTGATAGGGTCAAATACCCCCTGTGAGAATATTTTTTTTCCTTTTTTTTTTTTACACATTTAGTAATGCTGTAATATAAATGCATATTGAAATCAAAGTTCTTCATTCCTCCCACAAAGTTAGTATTTCATTTAACTTCTAGGTTAGTTCTGTGCTCCATGTTGTACTCTGTCTTCTCAGACTCGATAGGTTTTTGCATTTTTTTCTGCATGATGGCCCAGTGATTAGGAATGCCATAAAATTTTCTCCCACATCTATCTAGTCTAGATTTTAGATGAGTAGTTAAGCAACTTTACTGGAATGAGAGAGAGACACGGGTTTTAACTCCCTTATTATGAAAGAGTGGAGCTAAAACAGCTAGGCTTGTATATGAAAGGTGGCAGCTATCAGCAGCTTCTGCTGCTTTTCTTTTTTTTAGTCAGACACTTGGTGGAAAAAGGAATGTTTCTTTGAGTACTGAAACAGAAGTATACTCACTGGGAGAGAGTCTAGAGCGGACTGAAGTTCCTTTTGAGCAGCCCTTCCTTTGAGCTGTTACGTGTTGAGGGATGTTGATTGAATTTTTTGGTTGGTGGTTTGTTGTTTGTTTGTTTGTTTTTCTTTTCAATTCTGTCAGAAGCACCAAAAACTCATGTGCTATATAATGACACTTACATTTGGTTTGCAGCCAGGTATATAGAATCTCTTGTATATCCTCTCAATATGCTCTGGGTACTTTCCAAAGTGTCTAGGTTCTGAAGATAGTAAATATCACTGAAAATTTACACAGTAACCTCCTATACGGGACTTTCTGCTTATTTTGTGATCCAAAGGTGCAATGGCAGCATGTGTAGAAATACCTATGAAAGTTTTAGTCTATCTTACTCATAGAATCATAGAATTGTCAGAGTTGGAAGGGACCTGAAAGATCATCTAGTTCCAACCCCCCTGCCATGGGCAGCGACATCTCCCACTAGATCAGGCTGCTCAGAGCCCCATCCAGCCAGGCCTTAAAAACTTCCAGGGATGGGGCTTCCACCCCCTCTCTGGGCAACCTGTTCCAGTGTCTCACCACCCTCATGGTGAAGAACTTCTTCCTACTGTCTAATCGGAATCTACCTGTTTCTAGCTTTGCTCCATTCCCTCTCGTCCTGTCACTACCTGACAGCCTAAAAAGTCCATCACCGGATTTCCTGTAGGCCCCCTTAAGATACTGGAAGGCCACTCATTCAGGTCCTGTCAAGAACAAAATATCAGTATGGTCTTCAGTGAAAGCTGAATAAATATGTTCGTGAATCTTGAAAAAGTCTTTGAGGCACTTATTTATTTAGTAGAAGAAGGAAGATCAAAAACCAGAGTATTGGAAATAGGTCAGTATCTAGAGATGGAAAAGTGAGAAGGAAATGAGAACAGACTTCAGAAGATCAATACTTAAATATGGTGCTGTGAGTGTTTAGAGGAACAGAAGGAAAAGGAATTGAGTTGGAAAGAATCATCCTGCAAGGATCTGATAAGAAAATGGAAGAAATTGTGATAAGGAGAATGACAAAGCAGAAACCACCTAGCAGGTGGTGGCTGGATGCGGCCTTTTAAATAGCATAAACACCAACAGAGCTATTGAACAACAGTGTGTAAAACAAGTGAAGTATTTCTATAGCCTATCAGTTATGGGAGGTGATAAATAGCCAAAGAAACAATAGCAATCGTATTCAATATCACAGGGAGCCTGTAATTAGGTGAATCATACTTTAAGTACATAAAGAAATACAGGGAATAAATTAAAAAAAGAATCCATTATGGAACGAACTGACTAAGCACAGAGAATTAATTACAGAGTGAACTAATTATGCAGAGAATTAATTACAAAGCACGCTAATGAGAGAGAGAGCAACTGAGGAGGTGCAGAGGAGGCAACGAGTAGCCAGCAAAGAATCCAAAAGTACTAGATGTTGCTGAGCCATGTGTGGCCAAGCTCTATTCAATTGGGCTCCTGTTGTGCATCCTGCTAAGTACTTCTCTATGCTGGGAACACCATGATACCTTGTGAAGTGCTAGGAGAAAGGTAGAAGGAGATAGCTGGTTTTGTCCATGTGAGAATGGGGTGAGGATAAGCTCTACTCACTCTGCCGGTTTGTCTTTCAGGAATATGGTACTGCAAAATGGGACTATTATTAGAAGCTTTACTGGTTTAATTTATTCTGGTTATACCAGAGAATCTATTGAGAGATCTTGGAAAGGCTTTCCTACAAGTAGTTTTAAATTTGCCATTTAACTGATTCTCCTTAACTAACTTTAATTCAGCCCTGACTGTGCTTTTAATAATTCTCTCTAAATTTGTGCTCCTCAAAACACTTACTCTGAACTCTTGTCTTTACTTACCCACAGATACTCTTATTTTCTTCTTCTAGCAGCTGTCCACATGATTTTAAGTCAAAAAGTTCACAAAGTGTTACAGGAATCTAGATAATAAAGACTTTGATGTGAACTGCTTGAGACTTGCCTCACTTACCTATGCAGAGGTAACAAAATTCCTTACTCAGCTTGGATGATGAGAACTCACGTATGTGGCACTGGAACTCATGAGTTTTTCCTGAAGTGTAATGTCTGTTCTACTACTTGTATAGCTGCTGTCTATCTAACTCATTAATACCCACATGAAAAAGGAGAACCTGTTTTACCTTGTCTTACTGAACTCAGCTGTGTGTTCCTGTGTTCTAGTCCTGGATGTCTTCTCAATGAAGACGCCAATTTTTTTTTTTATTATTTGTTTGTTTGCTTTTTTGAAACAGTTTTGAATGGCTGTTCAATGAAAGGTTTGAATATCAGATAAAGTCTGTCCTGTCTTCGTAGCTTTTCAATACATGTAAGTGCACACAAAAGATACATTGAAAATATGCAGTTGTCTTTCTTAAGCTACTAAATACCTTCATTTTAAAGTAAAGATGTCAATTTACAATAAGAGGAAATAGATTTGTTTTAGACTAGCTGATTAAAGTGGACAAGCTCACAAAGGAACTGTGTGCTTGAAAGCTTGTCACCTTTTATTGGATAGTGCTTGTATTTCTGTAACAAATCATTGGTTCGGGGTCAATGAGTATTCTGAATTCTCCATTTCCTCAACAAGTAAAGAAAAAGACCAGTACCTGGCAGAGCATTTGGAAAAGGAATTGTATTTACGGTCCTATATAGTGTACATATATTTTGTCTAGATAATCTTTGAATGCTCATAAATGACTTATTACTGACCTTCTTGCTTTGGTACGTGTTCTTCTTTCTTATTGGCCTCTGCTTTCTGTGGTTCATCTGGTTTTTTATTTTCACCCTTAAAAAAATAATCAGGATTAGAAACTGTAGATGATCATTGAGAATTATAAGGATGTCTGATGTCTGCAACATTTTCCCAGGAATTTGATTAATCAACTTGACACACACTGAGCTTTGTTCTGGGATATTCTGCATATGTTCTTGGGCAAGACTTTCCAGACAGGTTCACAAAAAGACTTGGACCCAAACCCAATGTCTTCACATATGCTGTGTAAATCCAGTTACATAGCCTGGAATTCTTCTGCTACATGTTCCCAAAGCCTCCTTCACATTTCAAGGCTGACTTGTTCAGTGCTGCCACTCACAAGCTAGTCTGTGTCTCCTGAATTAGTCATTCTTCTGCCTGGCTAAAAGACTCGTTATGTTTTGAGCTACCTTACCACAATGATAGATCTCAATCTTTACAAAATATAGAGGCAGTATCAACTTTCATTGCAAAATAACCTAACTTCTTCCCACACTTACTTGCTTAGATTCATCAATCAAGTCCTCATGTACCTGCACCTTGGTTTGTCTTGGCTTTGAGAGTGGCCCCGGGAGGAGGGAGTGAGAAGTGCATGGGTAGTCTTGGGTGTTCACAGTATTTGTAACAGCACAGTGCTAATCAAACCCGCGAGGAGTTGTTATTCAAGAGAGAACTAATTTGCCTGGTGTTTAGCATGCTGATTAATAAAGATGCTAGATAGCATAAGCATACTGAAATTTATTTGACTTCAAATTTTGGATCTTTGTGTACTTTTTTCCTCCCTTCTCCCCTGCTCTCTTTCCCCAAACTCAATGACCTCTTTGTCTGAGTTTCTGACATCAATTTGGGGTTTGTCTTTTTCTATGAAGGTATTTGTTTTTTTCCTGTCTGTTTTTATTCAGAGAATCTGGCACTGAGATGCTAATATACATATGTATAAAAATAACTAAATTAAATATCATATATATAAAAAAGTAAAATTAAAGGCTAAGTAAATCTCCATGCATACTAGATATACTTGAATGACGTTTTGTTGTAAAGGTTGTTTTCTTTGTTTCAAGCATAAGAATATTACTCTGAGAATGTTCCTCTACAGTTTCCAGACACTATGAACTATTTTTTTAGATGGTATCTCCTTGCAGACAGAAAATGTAATCTGTCTCCACTGTAAGAATATTTATAATAGCAGAGGCTGATGGTGGAAATAGTGGGATCTGTGTGTTGCATTGATGTATGGGACTATTCTGGTGAAAGGAGTAATCAATGTCTCCAGGGAAATCTAAATATATGTGTTTTTTTTTCCTAGAGCAGTTTGCCAAGTGAGGTATCAGGCTGCATAGAAGTCAGCTGTTGAGGTTCAGGATTTTTCTTCTTTCAAAACAATGTTTTATTGACCCAAGAAAACTGATGTGCAGAACTTTAAAAGAAGCATGAACAATACTTTGCCTGCAGATATGTAACATACGAAGTCTGTTGAACATAGACATTTTTGCCATTTTGTGTGGATGGCAGTATGGACATGGCTGTTCATCAAACAATCATTTTTTCCTGTTTATATTATTG
Organism: Apaloderma vittatum; assembly: GCF_000703405.1. Taxonomy (NCBI): domain Eukaryota; kingdom Metazoa; phylum Chordata; class Aves; order Trogoniformes; family Trogonidae; genus Apaloderma; species Apaloderma vittatum. The sequence goes on from NW_009725477.1 coordinate 17,904, forward strand.
ACAAATTTGAGTTGTACCTCAGTTGGACTAAACAGCACCTCTTCTTGAGGTTGTACAAACCTATGGCTTCAGAAAAAACTCTGTTCTAGGAAATGATTCAGTCCTATGAACATTTATATTCCTGTCAGCTTTACTTAAACTTGTAAAATTTATGGAACTCTTGTATACGTAAATCAAGGCTCACAGAAGTCAGGCTTTGTATAAGCTTGACTGTTGTGAAAATGTTAGAAGATACTGCTTATTTAAAATTAACCTTATAATGGTGGAGTTTTAATTATTTCATTAAGCACGAATTCAGATTGATAGCTCAGGCTGATACTAAAGAACTTGTTTCCCTTTCCTAATTATTTGGTGAAATCCTAAATTGTTGCTGTTTTGCCTTGTAAAGTTTTGATGATGTCAAGCTGTAAAAAAAAACAAACACCAACCTAAAGCACTCTCTAGGACATTACTAGGAAAAGATTAAAATTCAAAGGTAACAAATGAAGGTGTGTCTATCCTTCAGTCTCATTTTGAAATATTCTGTTAATTAAAACAAAAAGAACGAACTTTTACAGCAAAAAGACACTAAATAAGAAATACAAGCTGTAGACTGATATGACTTACTGTGGTTTTGAAACAGCAGTTATATTGGTAAAACCAAGCCAAATAAAATACTTTTTAAGAAGGCTACTAAATTTGCCTTTCCAACAGTTATCAAGAAGTAGGCTGATAAATATCTGTACATCATTCAGATATTCAGAAAGGATATACTGACATTTTCTGCCAGCAGGGAACAAGATGAAGAAGAATATATCATTACATCCAAAACAGCCATACGAGTATTTCTAATTTGTCATTTGCAATGTTGATCAAGATATCTTATAAGCTTGTATAATTTCAGATTAGCCCTATTTGGAAAGAAGTTTGCTAAAGGAGGAAATCTATATTTTCATAAAGAAAACGTGGGACAGAAGAGGGGAATAAAGGCATATGTTTGATTTTGCTAAATAAAGAGTCATACTGTGTGCAGCATGTTTGAGAATCAAACCTTTGGCATTTACTTACACAAATGCTTTCTAAATAAAAGATAATATTACAGAGTCTATACTAAACAATAAAAACTATACCTGGCCTGTAGGTGCCTTGGATGGTGGAGGGTCACCTTCATTCTTGCAGCTTGGTTCTGCAGGTGATAATTTTGGTCTAGAAAATATTGATTTTAGTTTTTTAAACATCTTGCTCACTCAACTCTCCTGAAGCCTCTGTAATTCTTTTACCATAAACAGGCACATGTTTTCTTGCCATCAGTAATCAAGCCACTTAGACTCTTAATCAGGTTTAGGTCTGATTAATGCCTTAAATTCCTTGCACAGCCTGTTTCAGTGATAGATTCTTCTTGCCATTAGTAGTTTTGTTTTATGTTGTAGACTAAGTTATTTCTAGTCTTAACAGTTACACAGTATAGGGATTTAACTTTTCATGCACAAATGGTTTTGTTTTTTTTTTTCTGAGTGACACTGAAATGTCTTCTGTTACCATTTATGTTAGCAAGTTTATACCTGATTTTATTCCACCCTTCATAGTTCAAAACATGGAAATAATTTCATCTTTTGTTTTCCAAAATGTTTACAGACAATACTATTTTATGCAAAGTCTTATCTACAGTTCTGATGAGATTAAAGTTTTAGGTGAATATCCTACAAATTAGTAAAATATAAATGTTTATAAAGTTTATAACTAGGACATAATTTTGAGATTCTATAGGCTTTGGATCATTCTATATAAATCCCTATAAAATCAAGCATTGTTTAGTTTGTAGATAAAGCTCAATTTCAAATACCTCTAGTGACATGTTGATTCAAGCTCTATTAACAAGGATCTTTACAAATTAATTGTCTTTTTTTTTTATCCTTAATTCTGCTTCATTTATTACAAGTCTGTAACTTCACTTTATGCTCTGAATTTGAGCTAACATCTTATAATTGATTTATGCTGGTCACCTTCAAGAAATTCAGAAATCTACTTCTCTGAGTTATTTCTGTAACTACATATTTATTCAAGTATTGAAAATGTCCTAATGGTCATCTCCTTGGGACTTTTACTATCTGGTGAAAATGGTTTTAATCCTTCATCTACCATAATAGTAACTGTAAGCATGAACTAACCATTTTCATTAGTTAGTTTGCAAGCCTTTTTCCTGCATTGACACTTCAGAGGCAGACCTCATAATAGTTGGCCAGACTTCAGTCTTAAAACTGTGAACCCCTACTGCGATTTCGTATTAGATGCAGCAAGAGCTTGGAAGCTCCTTTTATATTAAGGTCTGTGTTCTGGTTTACTTTAAAGCAATGTGATTCTTGATAATACTTCAGTCTATCTTTAAGCTTAGTGTTTGAATGGCTAAATTATAAATTAGTGTCTTAAGTATTTTCACTTATTTATTGCAGGTATGGATAACAGGTATGGTTTTTTTTCTCTTTTGGATGTGAAATTCTGCCTCTGAGCTTTAACATTGACTTGTAACAGAAGAATCTCAGAAGAAATCCTAGAAAACAAATTTTTCCTTTACTATGTGAATTTTTTTGTGAATTAAATTGCTCAATTTAAGCAATTTTAATCAATTGCCACATACAGACTGTACTTGCAAACTTAAACTTTTTGAAAGCAACTATTTTCTCATTATGAAAAGAATCTTCATTATTAAAATTTTTTAGAATAAATTATTTTTTCTTCTCTCTAAAGTTGTGAAGTTGTGCATCAAGCACAATACAATGAAAATATACATAATTTATTAAAGAAAAATACATATCTCCTGCAAATTTCTGCACAATTATGCACATTCATCTTTTAAAAAATGCCAAGAAACAACAAGTTTTTTTTCTTTTTTATTATAGTGTTTATGCTGGTTTTAATTTATAACTAAAATGCACGCAAAAGGAATGTAGCAGACTTTAAAAGGAAAGTGCCTTTGGGGACCTGTTAATAACTGTTGACATCTGCAGTTAATGAATGTTATATTGGTTTAGACTGTGACTAATTAAACACATTTGAAACACCTTCATATGCTGTAATTTTGCAAATAATAAGCAGACCACAACAAACCTTATATTTTGAGACCAATGGAGGTACAAGTTCACCTTCTAACCCTAGTAAGATAATTAATTTTCTTGAATATACTTTTTTGCTCTATGTACTATGGCTATTTAGTTATTTTTATCAGGTTGAATGTGCTAAAAGCACTTCAGTTAATTGAATATCATGATGCACTCTTAAGTACGAAGATTAAGAGTGGAGCAGCAAAGGAGACAGCCTATATCCCATCAGCTTCTTAGCTACTTTGACTTTGACCAGTGCTCACTATATGCTGTATTTATGGTAAAGCCTACAGGGTAGAAGGGTTTCAAGGTAGACACAGATGGAATACACCCTATAGTTATTAATGATGTACCCCTTTTCCCATTTCTTATTTTCAGGGAGATGTTTTTCCTTTATTTATAAATTTGACATATGCATTAGCTTTCCAAATTTTTATATTTTTCTTTGAAATTTTTTTTTAATTCAAAAGTAAATTTGAAAGAAGGTAATTGCAGACTGGATCTTATGTTCTAAACTTGTACAAGAGATTAATCTTCATGCAATGTAGTAAATGTCTTAGAAACTGAGGTAATTTAAATGCTGCCTGTTCAGTGAGTTTGTAATCACTGCTAAAACAGTTGGTAGGACTCTTTGACCATCCCATTTGAAACTGCCTTGAAAAATGCAGTAATTCTTAAATCATAAGAGTATACAAAAAGCAGCATGACTCTTTCTGAATAATTGGGACAGTTGCTAATGAGAAAATACTTAATTCTTCAGGACTGTTCTTGGAGGTGGTGGTTATGTTTTTTTGTTTGTTTGGTTGGGTTTTTTTGCTGGTACTTGTTCTAAAATACTTGAAATTCATATTTAAATATCAGTGTGTTTAATAGGCATAGGTTGAATTTTAAGGACGGCTTTGTGTTCCTCAAAAGGCAGTGTCAATTCCTTCATTTGTTTGAATTTACAGGTCAGTAGAGATAATCTGAAGTTTTTATTTTTGTATTAAATCAGGTGTAGCATGTTAAAAACAACAAAGGCTGCTAGCCAGATCTTCCCATGATGCAAGACATCATGTGCAGCTGTTTTTCATAGGTATCTTTCTTCAGTTTCTCTCTGTGATTCAAGGATCTTGACAGCTAAGCGTAGTACATCTTTCTTTAGAGCTCTATAATATTTCAACAGAAGCTGAATCTAGCACTTATAATCCTTCCTCTGTAGTGTGTAAGATACAACATTTTGCCTGTTTTTGAGAACTGATAAAAATCAGAGCACTAGTTTGTCTTCCTAAATTTTGAAGATTTAGTTAAAGGACTTTTTTTTTTCTTCGGGAAGAAACTGTTCTGGGGGTCAGATATTTCATATATTCTTATTGTTCTTTTTAAACTCAGATGATACTATCATCTGACTAACTATGCCTTAATAAAGTCAATAAATTTGTTTTTAACTGTATTATCACAGTGAAGGCCAATGTATACATTACAACTGTAGCGACGAGTGAGGTATCTTTAGAAATAACAAAGGTTACTTAGAAGATGATTCTTCACTGTTTCAGTATAGCTAACTTTGCACTGATTCATAATCACAGGATCACAGAATGTTAGGGGCTGGATGAAACCTCTGAAGATCCAGCCCAACCCCCCTGCCAGAGCAGGACCACAGAATCTAGGGCAGGTCACACAGAAACACATCCAGATGGGTCTTGAAAGTCTTTAGAGAAGACTCTACAACCTCTCTGGGCAGCCTGTTTCAGTGCTCTGTAACCCTTACAGTAAAGAAGTTCTTCCGTGTGTTGAGGTGGAACTTCCTGTGCTCTAGCTTGAATCCATTGCCCCTTGTCCTGTCACAAGGCATAAGTAAAAATAAGTTGTCCCTTTCCTCTTTATGCCCAGCCCTCATATATTTATACATATTAATTAGACTCTCTCTCATTCTTCTCCTCTCCAGACTAAAAATCTCCAGGTCTCTCAGCCTTTCCTCGTAAGGCAGGTGTTCCAGTCCCTTAATCATCCTCATAGCCCTCTGTTGGACTCTCTCAAGTAATCTCTGTCCCTCTTGAACTGGGGAGCCCAGAAGTGGATGTAATACCCTAGGTTAGGTCTTGCTAGGGCAGAGTAGAGGGAGAGAACGTCCCTTGATCTGCTGGACACACTCTTCTTAATGCACCCCAGGATATCATTGGCCTTCTTGGCCACAAGGGCACACTGCTGTCCCGTAGATAACTTGTCCACCAGGACTCCAAGGTTCTTCTCCATGGAGCTGCTCTCTAGCAGATCGCCTCCTAGCTTGTACTGGTGTATTTTTTTATTCCTTCGCAGGTGCAGAACTTTGCACTTATTCTCGTTGAACCTCATTAGGTTCTTCTTTGCCCAGCTCTCCAGTCTGTCCAAATCTTGATGAATGGCCGCACAGCATTCAGGTGTATCAGCCAAGCCTCCTAGTTTTGTATCTTCAACAAACTTGCTGAGAGGACACTCTGTCCCATCATCGAGGTCGTTGATAAAGATGTTGAACAGGATTGGACTCGGCACTGATCCCTGGGGGACTCCACTAGTTACAGGTCCCAAGCTGGACTCAGCACCATTGTTCACCACTCTTTGGGCTCTGTTGTGTAGCCAGTTTTTAATTAATCTCACTGTCTGTTCTTCTATCCAGCACTTCCTGAGCTTGCTTACAAGAATGTTATGGGAGACTGTGTCAAAAGCCTTTCTAAGGTCAAGGTAGGCTACACCCACTGGTCTCCCTGCATCTACCCATTCAGTCACAAAATCATAGAAGGCTATCAGATTAGTCAAGTATGATTTCCCCTTGGTAAATCCATGCTGACTACTGGTAACCTTCTTCTCTTCCACGTGCTTAGAGACGACCTCCAGAACAAGCCACTTCATCATTTTTCCAAGGATGGAGGTGAGGCCTTTCTTATGTGTCAATTTAAACATTGGCACAAATGTACCAGAATCAGCCTCTTCATCCTAAGTTTGAGGCAGTAACAGGTTTTATGGTATGGAGGAATCTGGAAATACACAATAATCTTGATCATTTTGGCCTTCAGGGAATGCAGACTCTAAATTTTCCTTTCAGATTCAGTTTTATATGTCAAATCCGATTAACAGGATTTATTCATCTTACAATAAAAAACAGATGGGAACACTTCTGTGGCAATAGGCTGGAAAAGACAGGGTGCTAATATTTCCTATTCCTTTTCACATTCCTCTGTATAAAATTACTTAGGGTAGGAGCCACATCTTAAAGACTCATATTCTGCAGCCTTCACCAGATCCTGGCTAATTCTGAGTGATACTATCATCACGCCATGATGTGATGGGTAGGTTGGAGGAGGTGACAAAATTTACTGTCAGCCTGCCAAAATTATGATGATGCCCCCCTCTTGCTAGTGACGTCTTTTGATGAAAGTTACATGTGAATCAAAGGAATGGGGCATAAAACAGAAGAAAAATTTAAGCCCACTTGTGTTTAATTATGTCATTGGTCTGCAGGCATAATAAAAGGTGAGGAAAGGTTCTTGTCTACTAATAGAAATTATACTCCACTTAGCATGTCTAGCTTTTTTTTTCTCTCTCTCTTTCTTTTTGCTTTTTATTTTTTTCACTCAGAATTAAAAAGGCATTGCTGCTAGAGGTTTACATCTGTATTTCTTATGTGTCCTTATGGGCAAAATTCCTTTTGTAACTATTACTGTTGAAAATGTGATGCATCACATGAGAAAGCTTCATCAACTAGGGTCTCTCACTTAAATGAGTGTCCAAAATGAGTCTCTGGACCTAGTGGAAAAATGGAACAGCCCCACTAGAAAGTTGATCGTAAGACCTTCCTGGAGGAGTCTCAGCCATGGACAAGAGCCCTGGAAGAATTAGGCCTACTGCAGGCCCTCCTGGAGGACCATATAATCTCAAACTAGCAATGTACGGTCTCCTCGCTACCTTAGTTGATCAGCAGTACTGATTTGGGATGTGGAAGGGGTCATTCTTGTGTCACAAGGCAACAACCTAAAAATCAGTACTTTTATGCCACGTGTAGTAATTTTGTAATCTTGTACTACTGAAGTCATAGTCCCATTTCCGTTTTTCACGCATGTCCATGGAGAAGAAAAGATTACTATAGAAGGGAATAAATTCTCTAACACAACCTTTAGATGGGAAATTGCCTGTATGTGGTCCGCTGGGTTTTTCCCAGGGGAAGCCCTCTGTGTGTGAGCCACATCTAGGGAGACTAGAGTTGTTTAAAACATGAAGTTCAGGTACTAGAGTTTCCTGACATATGTGAGAAGATATTCTATTCTGTTACATTTTTTTGTGAATATGTGCTGCAGCTGTTTACAAGTAGGGGAGTTGACAAGGGATGCTCTGCTGAATGTCTTCAGTAGGAAACCCCATGAAGAAGATAGGGTAGGTAGACAGGCCACCACTCTCTCTGAAAGGGCTGACTCCTGGACTAGACCATATGTTTAAGTGTGGAGATGCAAGAGCTGCTTTTACTGAAAACCACTGGACAACTTGTTTGGGGTTTTGTTTTCCTACCTGTGGGCTATTTACATCAAGAGGTTGAAGTCACTTGGGTAAAATTATTTTTCCCTCAAACGCTAGTAAGATCAGTAAAATCTCCTTTGAACCATGCAAACACACACTGAAATTGCAGGCTGCTGAAAAGCTCAGTAAAATGCCAAAATCCCCCCAAAAGATGTGGTTCTTCTGCTTTGTTTTCTAGCTGCATAAAATAGCAGCATCCTGGAATGCATCTTGCTTTTAAATTTGAATATCTTTTCCACAAAGCATATTGTGAAGTTAGTCTCAGAACCACTGCTTTCCATATAATGTTAAAGCTAGAATGTAAGTTATTCTCTAGTCATTGTGTTCATGTGATTTCACACATGACTAACTGATTATGATTTATTTTAACTGCTAATCAATGTTTCTCTTATGTAGTACACCCATGGAGAACGAGGATGGTAGTATTTATCTTTGCAGAGTGGTAGAAAGAAAATTTATTCCCTTAGCTCAGTCGGCTGAGCATGATGCTGATAATAGCAAGGTCGTGGGTTTGATTCCAGTTTGGTACCCATGCGTTGCCTGATCTAGTCGAGAGGTGGCGTCCCTGCCCAGGACAGGGAGGTTGGATTAAATGATCTCTAAGGTCCCTTCCAGCCTAGGCCATTCTATGATTCTATGAAATATAACTGTAAGAAAACATTAGATGAGTTTAACTTTCATACATATGAGTGCATTGGGAAATGGAGTCTTCAATGTACATGAAAAGCAGAGAAATTCTTCAACCATGACTGAATCTCAAATTTTTATAAATTTTGAGCCTACAACCTGTTCTGTTTTGGAACTCGAAACCATTTAATGTGAGTTGAAAAGCAAAGTCTATTAAAAAGAGGATTTTTTTGTTCTATTAACAAAAAAAAACCAACAAAACCAAACCTGAAATAAGTATCTCTTGTCCAGAACACTTTCAATATATAATCTCACTCTTAGTGCCTGATGTCTCCCCAATGTCTTCTGAACATTCCTTAATTATATTCTCTTGTAAGAGTAAGAGTGGGAAAGATTTAGAGAAGCAAGTATTTTTATTTTGTTTACACTGAAAAGTACATGGAGGTGACCTGAATAGAGTTAGACTTTCATATTGAGTATTTGTGGGCTTCTGAGGTTTCTCTTTTTAATAAAATTGGGGAGTTTAAGAAACAAAAGCTAATGCGATAAGTGATGCAATCCCATTACTTTTCCCCTAAGACTACATTACTTTTAAATTATTTTAGTTGCAAAAGCTTTGGATACTTTCTTGAAGAGGATCTTGGGGACATAACACATGGCTTAATTTGGGTGAAAAGGACTTGGAGACTCAAGGCACAAACCTGTGGGGAAGTGAAGAAATAATTGTGGAGGACAAACACCTGGGGCCACTGCTTTCCTATAATCTGTTGTAAGAGAATGATCGTTGTGGGGAGGGAGGGAAGAGAAGGTGGTGCATTTAGGGTGTTTCATGCTATTAATGTTAACACTTCTAAGAGAAAAGGAAATAGGAACCTGGTTATAAATTTTGTCTGTTCTGGAAAGTTGAAATTCACTGTGTTATCAAAAGAATGGAAGCTCTCAGAAGTGTGTAATGTCTTCCTCTTAAGCCCATCATCTTTTGTATATACTCTCAGAGCATCCTCTTACCACTGCAGTGATGCTATGCTGTATGTTTTTCGCAACATAAATATTTTAAAGCATGCCACCAACACAAGATATCTAATCTAGTCAACAGCATAGCAACAAACTCAGAACTGAGCACTGCACAAACAGGGGCTTAGTAGAGAAAAAAAGAAAAAAACCCACCTGTTTAAAAAATCTTTTAAAATATGGAATTAATCTGATATAGTTAATAAAACCGTGAACTGGGATTTGCCCCAGTTTCAACCGGTCCAGATTTCCTTTGTGTATTTTTCTCTAGTTAAAGGTAGAGCTGTAATTACTATCTGAGGAGGCTTTCCTCACCACACATGGATTTAAATACCAATGTATTTGGTTTTGAACCTAGCATTTTTTTGTTCTTTTGCAGTTGGCAGGAATGTCAAATTTGTTGTTTGGATGGGAAAACCTCTGGTGGAAGGGATGGAAATTCTTATTATTTTCACTCCATTGTTAATGGTACTTCTGAGGCAAATTAACAGCCCAGTTCACTCTGTTGAGACAGTGCGTCACAAAAACTAGATGTTAGGCAAATATTCACTTTTTGTGTAAGCAGCTTGGTTCAAAAAACATAGTGCCTAACAATTAACTTCTTCAGAATGTTGTATTGGGTTCTGCTTTCTTTCCTCATCTTCGTTCAAAAGAGAGCAGTGAGAATATTTTAATGCAGCCATCCGGTAGGTTTTATCCTAAGCCCAAATACAGGACCTGGCTTTGGTTCTGACCTCTGTCAAAAAGGGATTCATATTTACAGCTCCCACTATTCTGCAGTACTAGGCTGACCTTTTGTAAAGATGAAAAGAACTATTCTCAACATCTCCTGTTGAATCACTACAGCTATGTAGATTATAGCTCAAAAATTAACTGAAATACAAAAAAAAAGAGGGAGAGCAAGAGCAAGTGTTAGCCCTGCACTTCCATCATCTTGGAAGGGCAGAGCAAGGTGGTACCTTCTGCAGTAAAGACAGGAAATTTTATTCAAGCAATTTCATTTCAAATTACTGAATCAAATACATGAAATTTGTAGAAGTGAAAATCAAAAGGAAAAGGCTTCAAATAAGTCTGGTCTATATAGCACCCATGACCTGTCTGGCCTACACTTCACGAGGGTCTGGTGGTAATGATTTGATTTGATTTGGGAACTCATTTGGTTCAATAACAAAGGGTAGAAGAGTAATGACTCTGAGCAAGTCAGGCTCCACTTCTTGCTTCTCCTGGACCTCTCAGTTGCGAATGTGACATTGATTATACTTCTGGCAATCAGCTCTAAGAGAAGCTCTAGAGGCTAGCATTTCACCACTATGACTGCTAAAGAGTGAGATAGGCTTAAAAATAAGAGCGTTTCATGGCAAAAAAAAAAAAAAAAGTCCTTTATTGATTTGACTGACCTGTTAAATTTACTTTATGTTTGCAGAAAGGCATTTACTTATGTTTAGGTAGTTCCAAGAAGAATTCATGCTCCCTTTCTACTTAGATTTTTCAGGGCAATGTGAATGAAAAGCTATTTTTTCATGTACAATTTTTAAATTGATTGCTAGTAGCACATGCTCTCCTGATTAAAAATAATTCTTCTAGTTCTGGCTCTTCTATACATTGGAGCTCTGCTAAAACAATACTTTTTCTTTTCATTTTAGTTGATTGTCTCTATAATCTCAATACTCCAAACTCTACACAAAAGCATCTTTCTTTATTTTAAGGTTACCTCTACACAGCTGTGACATAATTTAAAGAGAAGGATAACTTATTCTTCTCTGACTCAATTTACTGAAATTATTTTGCACCCATTTGAAATACCAGCTTGTCTTCTGTGTGCATATGTAACACTGGAGTGATTAGTGATTCTTCTTCTTGCCACCAGAAATGGAAAACTGTGAAACTGTGAGGGGAAAAAAAATCTAACTGAATAGATTTATTTCTTTGTTTAAAGTTCCTCGTGTTCATAAGTCTTTGGAAGACTGTGTCTTAAGTGTTAGGAGTTATGCCTTAATGTACTTAGATCTCGAAGTATTGTGTCCTGGAAATATACCTAGATAAATAGATTTCAAAGTTGATATAACGTATTTTGTGTTAAGTTGCAATAAAATATTTGGTTTTTAAAGTCTCTAGTGCTGGAAGTCTACTTCTATTTAAGGAAGAAAAAAAACCCCACAGAATACCTGAAGAGTTTAAAGGAGTGGTTAAAATAGGGCTTTTTCTTTCCACTCATGTATTAGACTTTGTTAATGCATTTGATATTATCTCAGGTTTAACTGTGTTCTTGGAGCAATGAAAGTTTTAACAGTGTAGGAGAAGAGATTTATTTAGTATTTAAAAGCTCAATCAGTGCTGTATAATCTGGGAAGAAGCCATTTCCCTTCTGTTATACAGTTAGCTTTGTTATGGTTCTTACTGCTACAAAGCTGCCATTTCTTATTCAGATAAAATATGACTTTTTTCTTTCCCCAGTCATTAATCAAAAGCACTAGCAAGTTCGTGATTAAACACTTTATGAAGAGCAGTAAATTTTATCAGTGAAAGCAGAAGATTTATGTCTCCCTTTAAAATTATAGTTTCTCCAGAGTTATAAAGCAGCAGACCAGTAGTCCGTTTTCCTTCAGATGAAAACCTGGAAAAGTTCTTAGTTAAAACTTTCCTGTTTATTCATACATGGTCTTTAGCAAAGACCCTGTATTTCTAAGGGCCTCTGACTGATAGAGGTGGCCTAGAAGCAGAGCACTGTGAGTTCCTGAATTACTATGTTCTTCTGCTTCCTTCTATGTGCATGTGTTATGACCATGGAGGATGACATCTACTCATACCTCAATTTTTGCATCATCAACCCCTGTGTATCATGAGAAAAAAAGTTCCTTCTGTACTTTGGCAAAACATCTCCATTTTCACCCGGAACCTGATGTCAACCCAGAAACACCATGAATGTTGCTATCAGTCATAATTTTGGTTTTTTTTCTTTTTTATAATCACGCAAAACTCCTTTCTTCCTCTTTTCCATTCTGCAAAATGTTTCATAATTTTTCTGATTTCTTCTTCAGCTCCTCCACAGCCACTAAACATTATATTGATTCTTAGGTGCTTTATCTTGATTTCTACCATGCCAGCACCAGAGAATCCTGAGATTCAGTGTAACTTTGTTGTCAGACCACTGGACTTTCTCTTGTTTCTACAGTCAGTGCTCCAGCGCTGTGTCCTGCTTAAAATCATGCTGGATGTTATAGCAGGTCTCCTTCATCCACTTCCTGACTCTAACTTATTTTCCATTAAGCTACAGTCTGTTTTCTATTGCTCTGCCAGATCTGTCATAGAGAAAGCTGCCTGTACCAGCTGATGGTGATGCTTTTGGGGATCTTCAATCAGTGCTCTACTAGCAAGAGCAGTGGCAACTTCTGATGGTCAGTGGAGCTTCTTATACTGCTAATGTACAAAGTAATTCACAACCAGGGCTCTTCAGCTAGATCTTGGGAGAAGAACTTTGTTTAGATCAAGCAAGAGATGACGGTGGTTCACGAGATAAGTTTCTTTTCTGCTTATTGACCAAAAGCAGTTAGTAGGTCATGAGCTGAAGAGTCCTGCTGTTTACCAGTACACCTATTGAGCAGTTTTGAAGGTAATGATAAAGCCCAAATAAAAGATTGTGTCTTGTAGCTTCATGCATGTTTTTCATATCAGTAAACTGGTAATGCTCTACTCTTTGGTAAGAGCTAAGTGCTAGATCTACAAAAGAGTTTCATTGCCTACCTCCTTTTAAAGTCAGTAAGTACTGAATGACTATTACAGTGTAAAACATATATAAATATCTTTTGTAAATGTAATCCTGAATGCTTATTGTCTAGGTCTGGTGAATTTAAAATCAGATACTAAAGATTTAGAGCCTCCTGCTGCAGTCTTGTGTTGGGTTTGCCTGGACAGATTTCAGTGGTGGGGAGGGCTGTACAGGCAGCTTCTGCAAGAAGCTGCTAGAAGCTTCCCCTCGGCCTGATAGCGAGAGCCTCCCCTGGGGCCTGATAGACCCAATCCCAGCCAGCTCTGAAGACTGCCCCACCACTAGCCAGGGCTGAGCCTATCAGTAATGGTGGGAACGCCTCCATGATAATATATTTAAGAAGTGGGCAAAAAAGAACTGCATCACAACAACTGGCAGATAGAGAGAGAGGAGTGAAAATATGTAAAGACAACAATGTCAGTGAAGAAGTGAGAGGCAAGACGTGCTCCAGGTGCTGGAGCAGAGGATCTCCTGAGCTGAGGTGAAGACAATGATGAGGCAGGCTGTTCCCCTGAAGTCCACGGATGTGACAGGGTGCAGATGTGTGCCTGTTGCCTGTGGAAGACCCCACGCCAGAGCGGGTAGATGCCTGAAGGGGGCTGTGGCCCTGTGGAAAGCCCACGCTGGAGCAGGTTGCTGCCAGAGCCTGTAGCCTGTGGAGAGAGAGAAGCCCACCCTGGAGCAGGTTGGCTGACAGGACTTTTGTGATGCTGTGGGGAACCTGCACTGAAGCAGTTTTCTCATGAAGGCTGCAGCCCATGAAGAGACTTGTGTTAGGGCAGTTTGTCAAGAACTGTCTCTTGTTAGAGGACTTACATTGGAGAAAGTGTGTGAAGCTCATCTCCTGTGAGAGGGGACCCCACAAAGGCCCAGGGGAAGAGTTGAGGAGTCCTCCCCTGCAGGAAGAAGGGGCAGTGGAGGCAACATTGGATGAACTGACCGCAACCCCCATTCCCCAACTCCCTGTGCCACTCAGGGGGAGGAGATGGATAAATTGGGATTGATGTTAAGCCCGGGAAGAAGGGAGGGGTGGGAGGAAGGTGTTATTTTAAGATCTGCTTTTATTTCTCATTACTCATCTCAGATTTTGATTGTTAAATAAATTTAACTAATTTTCCCAAAATCGAGTCTGTTTTGCCCAGGACGGTAGCTGCAGGTGATCTCGTTGTCCTTATTTCAAATCATGGATCCTTTTTTTATATTTTCTCCCCCATATAGCTGAGAATTGGGAGTAACAGAGTGGCTGTGGTGGACACCTAGCCACCAGCCAAGGTCAAAGCACTACAAGTCTCTAGTCTCCTGCTGGAAAACTAAAACTGTTCATGTGTTGATTTATCCTAGTACTCAACATTGTATTAGAAGGCACCTCTTGTGTTGTCAGGTCTGGCTTCCCTATAACAGTTGGTAGATACGTAATACAGTCTTCTAGAAGTTAATCAAACTTCATTGTATGCTTTAGTCAAACTTTTGGCTACCATTCTCCCACCCCAAGATTGTTCTGAAAATGTGTGTAGGCTGTGGTGAAATTGCTTATTTGTCCTGCCTTTTCTCACAAATAACCAACCTCTGCTTTCAGCACTACTCCTGCTTTAGTGGTGCCCTTAGGAACAAGTGATGGAGAAATTGCCAGATAATTGCACCACTGTCAGATGGACAAAAATGTAATCTTTTTCAGACAATCTCAGCTGTAATGGTTTTAAAGGACCAAAAGATGTAAAAACAGGAAAAAATATTTTCTAACTGTGCAGGTGTGATCCTGGACTCAGAGGAGGAGCAGCCTGTTTGGTAAGATAATGTCATGTCTTTACAGTTTATTTGAGCATAAAACAAAAATTATATCTTGCTGTTTCTAAATGAAATAAGCAGTTCATACCGAATACACAAGCATTTCAATATAGGTGTTTCATTATGTATTTATTTTTGAGATAGGAACAAACAGATTTTGCTGTACGGCTCTGTAGAAAAATAATATGAGAAAAATATGTCCTGTAGGCTGAGCTACACAGAAAAGTTTATGCATTCCCATTGGACTCGGTAGCCTAGCCACATGCAAAGCTAAAAATGGCTTTGAGGTGCTTACTGCCTACAGAATCTGCCAAGAAACCAGATGTCACTCATAGAAAAATATAATAACCTCAGCCACCTACTATACTTTAACCTTTGATAAATAACAGACTCTAAATCATCAGTCACCTTCTTGATAACTGATTGTGTTGTATCACGTTTCCTAGTCCCCCTGCCTAATTTATTTGCTCTCTTTTTTATGTTACTTACCTGTCCAGTGAATTAAAAATTGACTATCTAGAAAAGGATTTCTTTGCTAGAAAGCAGTGTGTTTAAAAACTCTAACTTGATGTAGCTATGTAACATGTAACATATTTATTCTCATTTCTTTGATACGTCTTTAAGCAGTACCACTGTGGAGATGAGCGCAGAGACTGACACTCATTGCAACTCTCTGAAGGGGGAGCAATAGACCTCCTGAATGAAGATGAGGCTCCTTTATGTCTTTCTTCTCACAACATTATGAAAGTAATAAGGACAACTGAATTCTTGAGTTGGACAATTTAGATGAGTACCTGTAGATGAAGTTACCTGACATGGTCTCTTAGAGATTTTGTAGCAAAGCCACAAGAATGTAAATATCAAAAGTTCTCTAACAGATAGGCAAATTTTGTTCAGTGATGTATGTTAAATTTATAATAAGTCATAGCAGGGAAGGTGTGCAGTAGTACACAGGGATAAGAGTGTCCTTCTATATTTCTTTCCCATCTTGGAAAATGCACTTTTCTGTATTACGGACTCTGTCACCAACTCCTGATCTTAGCATAATTTGTGGCTTAGAGTTCTCCTGCACCATCACATAATGGTAGGGGTTGGAAGGGGTCTCTGAGGATGATCTGTTTTAACTGCCCTGCCAGAGCAGTATCACCTAGAGTAGATCACGCAGGAATATATCCAGGCAGATTTCAAAAGTCTTCAGAGATGGAGACTCCACAGTGGCTCTGGGCAACCGGTTCCACTGCTCCATTACCCTCACCGTAAAGAAGTATTTCATTATGTTTAGATTGAACCTACTATTTTCCATTTTGTGGTAATCTTTATATGCCTTTTTCTGTATAGTGGAAGACCATGGCTGCTGTTCAATACTTTGTTTGTTTACTTCTACAAATGTAATTCAAATAATATGGAGAGGTGGTGAGGTTGACCTTTTTTTGTTGTTTTTCCTGTATGCTCAATTGAGAAAAGATGGACTATTAATTTAGACAGGAAAACTCCTATAATGGTTGTTGACTTTGGATGTTAGATTTATCTAATGAATTGATATGCCTCAGGTACCTGACATAGTTACTGGATGCATGTAATATGAATGGGGGCCGAATGCTGGCTCATGGTCTGTCACAAAAGTTGTTAAAAACGAATTTTGATTCTTGAAGGAAGAGGATCTACTCCATGTTGTCATGGCAAGGCTGTGAGCTAGATGCGAGGACATTAGATGGTTGAATTTGCTGCTCCTGCATTGTGGACAGGTGGAAGGGTTGAGGATACTGCTCATCCTCACTTCTATTAGTAGCTGACGTACATCCTCCTTACTTCCTCACTGTCAGGACAGTTTAGAGTAGCTAGCAGTGCCATGCTGTCTTAGATGACTACCAATTTTGCTTATGTGGCTTTCAGTTGGCTATCTCAGTGTTCCAAAACTTGAACTAAAAAAAAATCCCCATATTATACCTACATGTTATAACATTAATCTTTTCATTCGACCAGCTATTGAAAAAGCACCATGTCTATTAGACGTATAATTCCTAACATCAGTGTGCCAAATACATAAATGAAGCTCTGAAATACAGAGTTCAGTTTATGATCCGACTTATATAAAGGAAGTTATGCATTCACAAGAGGTACAAATATTTATTCAACTTCTGAAATTCACAGCTCTGAACAGACAAATTAAATATGGTCCCTGCTAAGATGAGTTAGTGGTATAAAGGATACGTGAAAATAAGGCAAGGTGTTTTCTTAAATTCAAGAAATATGTGCATATGTGGAAAAATTAATGAACTGTTCTCACTTGGAATAGGATTTTAACAGAAATGTAGTTAAAGAGAATAGGTTATGTTCCATGCATGGATTGAACATGGCATGAATATTTAAAAGGGGAATAGATGTAGAAATTAAATAAGCTATTGAAAATGAGACTGCTAAGATTGAAAGAGCCAAAAGGCTATTTGGATGTTTAGTACAAAAAAACAGAATCATAGAATCATACAAAAAAATAGAATCATAGAACGTTAGGGGTTGGAAGGGATCCCAAAAGATGATCGAGTCCAAGCCCCCTGCCAGAACAGGATCACCCAGGGCAGGCTACACAGGAATGCATCCAGGCAGGTTTTGAAAGTCTCCAGAGGACACTCCACAATCTCTCTGGGCAGATGAGAGACCAGTATTGAGATATTTCGCATATTGGAAAGCGCTAATTTTCTATGGATCACATGATGCTTATTAATTGTTTCACAAACAGGCAAATGTGACTTGAAGTCACTGTTGTGCTGAATTCAGGTGCCCCAAACTCTATCAGTGAGATGAAGGGGAAGAAACTTCTCCATCTTCTCACCTGCTTACAGTGGCATCTTAATCCTGAAAATATGTCTTAAGTTTAAAGACTGTTCCCCCATTTCTGATGTGTTTAGAGCTATAGTGAGTGGGGTTTGGGGGTTTGTTTAATTGTTCAGTAAGTGTCTTCCTGGGAATACAAACAAATTAAGGAAATAAAACACTTTCAAGTTGTGCCCTTATATAGAATGATCTCTGTTCTCTGTAGTTTCTTCTTACACTGTTTTTAATGATGAAAAGTATACTTCTGTGTGTATGTTTTTAATGCTTTGCAGTTATCCCATAGGATTTATGAATCATGGACTGAACTGAGTCTGTGATGAGAATTTGTATTTGGATAGGAACTTAATCTTGCAATCCTTTGGGATAAGAATTTTTGTAGGATTTCTTCATGTAAGTCTGTTTATTCAAAAGAAAAAGTTTTAAATTACTTGAAAGAGATTTTGAAAAGAAAATCATTAAACAAGATGCATAGTTTTCTAGAGAAACTGACAATAAGCAGAGGGAAAAAATTGCTGCATCTTTGAAAGCAAGCTAGTGGAGCAGTTACTGAGCCATAACAAAAGGAGGCTAAAATATATTGAGTTCTTAAACAAAGCATATTTCAAAAATACTAAATTCAATTTTCAACCACACAATCAATCACTCAAATTATACCTATTATGAAGGAAAGAGTGTCCTTGTCTTGAAATCTGTGCAAGGTGAAAGATTTCAAAGAATAAATCCTGGCGGATTTGTGTTTCTGCAACATTTATTTCATATTTTCACCATTTACTGGTTTAGAACATTTTCAATACTCTTCTGTTTATAACAAGTTCACAGGAGGTTAATGGGAGTTCTTACCAGAAGAACTCATTTAAGAATGGGTGAATTCTTACCTACTGTCCTGAGACAGAAAAGGAGTTCAGATGAGATTGCCACATCATTAAGTCTGTCCTTGTCAAGTCCATTTTATTTATCATTAAGGCCACTGTCACATAAATAAGCTTTTACATGGCACTGTATTACACACACCATATATATTGAGTACTATATTTGCAATGCTTTACATCTTCCAGCCACACAAAGTGATAAACCGCTGCTGATTGTATGCTGATTTTCTTGTCTTTTTGATTGAACTTAGATGGTAACATGCCTCTCTTCAGTTTCAAAATAGACCTTTTTTTTCATGAGAAACAATGAAAAATTATGAATTTGGAATAAATGTCTGATAGAGGTCTTTCTTATAACTGTGCTGCAAATTTGAAGAGACAAAGCCTAGTGGTCTTCCATCTGCAGTTTACCTCTAAGGCCATGGGGACTTCCTAGAGTATATGGGCAATACAAAACTGTAAGAGTTTGTAATGGCACCAAGTCAGAATTAAGCTGTAACAAGAGAGTATATGAGAGAAAGCAGGCTCTGAAGAACGATGTCTTTTCAGTGTCTTGCCTTGCAGCAGCTTCTGTGCTAAGATAAGCTGCTTTGCAACTAGGGATGAGGGGGAATCCTTCGCTGCTGTGACTTGCCCCAAATCCATGGGATAAAAATCCATGGGGGAGAGTGGAAGAGGCACCAGAGCTGGGGACAGATGACAACAGGTTGTGCCTTGTCTCATCAGCCTCATTGCTACTGCTTTGTGCTCTCAGAGCTGGGGTGAATGACAGGCGGTAGCTGCTCTGAGACCCTGTGGACTTCTGCACAATTCTAAATGTGATGCGTGGAAGGAGGTGGTCCTGACGGACACGTGGCACATCCGAGGTTTGTGAGCACTTTCAAAGTTTCGCCATGTTTATCAGTTTTGTGTGCCTCCTGCTCATATCAGCTTCAAGAGAAGCTGTTTTAATGCTG
The DNA here is from genome assembly GCF_000703405.1 of Apaloderma vittatum. Lineage (NCBI taxonomy): Eukaryota > Metazoa > Chordata > Aves > Trogoniformes > Trogonidae > Apaloderma > Apaloderma vittatum. The sequence goes on from NW_009725477.1 coordinate 37,354, forward strand.
GGAGACTGAAAGCTTCAGTTTTTACTGGCTTTTAGATGGGCATAGTACCCCTGGAGTAGCAATTTAAGGGACTCAGAATAATGCTGCTAGGATGAAAGCACGTTCAGTTTGAAGTTAGGGTGAAAGCTTAGCAGGAAAAAAATTCTTACTCTTGTTATGACTTCAAGGAAGGAAATTGAATTAGAGCTAGTACGGAATTTTCCAGTGGAAAGGCTTTTTTTTCGAGCAGAACACATTGCTTCAACAAAATGGAACTTTTCCTGGAAAGGAAACAAATCTGTCAGGAAACACTGTTCAAGTGAGGGAAGAATTTTTTCAACAAGAAAATAGCAGGACAGAGACCAATTTTATTTGTATTTTTTTATTTGTATATTTAGACAGGTTGCTTGTGGTTTTGTGGTTCAAGTTTCTATCTTGATTTATAACTTTTATACAAGTAGGAAGGGCTGCAGAGGGAAGACAGACAGTTGAAAGTAGAATCATTCAGTTCTATGGACAATCACCCATTTTTCTGTCAGTGAGATCTGGAGGCAATCTTTATGTCCCCCCACACTTCTTGCATCTTAACTGCGCAGCTACTGGTTGTGGTTTAGTGGTCATGGTAGTGTTGGCTGGACTTGGTGATCTTAGAGGTCTTTTCCAACCTTAATGATTCTATAACTGTAAGGTAGCTGCAGATTTGTCACATTTTTCTAAAAGTGAGAGTTCCTACTGCAATAAAAATATTTAAAAGCTTTCACAGTACAGTTAAACTATTTAGTATAAATATCAGAACTGGATGACAGTCTATGTGAGGAATGAGTCAGTACTTTTCAGATGGGTTAATCTCGTTGAATTACGATACAAATTTTAAGAAAATTACCCTTAATCATAGAACTGAACTGATAAAGAGAGTAATGGTAGCAGTTCCCTTGGGAAAAATGTGCCAGTTGGCTATCAGACACGTACATGGGCAAGGTGGATATTGCTTTATATTAGAGTAACTGTTCTTCTTTCTCCAGAGGTTAAAAAATTCTTCACTATTCAATTTTCTAATGCTGAAAAATAATACTTTTTTCCTCAGGACATCACTCACTGTGAAATTAAATAATAATAGTCCTATATGCAATCCTTTATAGGTAACTGCTCTAGCCCTTTCATCTGTGAACTTCACTAATTTCTTGGAAAGTTATTCTTTATTCTGCTTATAAATGGTTTTGTGTTTGCCAGTGTAAGCATAAAAGAGTCCAAGTCTGAGCACAAAAAAATAAAAAAAACCCCATTGAGTATCTCTACCATTCAGGATATGTCCAAAGACAGTATATTAGTGAATTGCTAAAAGCTTCTCCAGAGTTCTGCAGCCTCCAAATTTACAATAATCCCCAAGGCATTCTCAGGTCAAATAAATAATACTGCAAACACAGCATTTATGTTGTTCTGCTTTAATTTAAGGTCAAAGATACATAGCATTAAGCTTTCAGAATATTGAGCAAAGTTTTCACAGAAACAGAGGATGAAAGTACTTCCAGAGAATGTTAAACAATCTTTTATTAGGATTTAGAGTATGTACTTGTTCAGTATTTCTGTGATTTTTCAGTTCTTTAAACTACCCAGTACAAATGTGACTCAAAGTGTAACAGAATAGCTTTGTTTACAGTAACAATCTGATGATGCTTTTAGCCTGATTTCTTAATAAAGTCAGGCTTATACAGTCATATTACCTCTCTTTAGTGGATTTTGTTCAGTGTTAATTTGCCTTGGAGTAAAAAAGCAGGAAACTGTAAGCAATTAATAACACTGAAGTAAAGGGTTCATAAAACAGTGCAAATGAGAAGATTATGATGGGTAAATCTTTTGATTTTGCTTCTTTAGTGCTAAAATATTTTTTCTTTTTTCTGCTTTTAAGAGATGAACTCAAATACCTTAAGATTCAAACTGACTTGCTTTAAGTTTCTTATGGTTTTCTGTGGATTAAATAATGTCTAGAAACTAATACTTCTCCTCAGATTAAACTTAAATGAAGACAAACTTTTTTGAAGATGGTGGAATTATGAAATTGGGTGTAAAATGGGCCCATTGTGAGAGTAATCAGGCCACATAGAAAAGACGATGGAAGTTTTACCCATGGGAGGTAGATATAGTTACTTTAGTCTCTGCAGGACATCTTGCTCACTGCACCTCAGAGAGTACAGCCAGTTGAGTAAATACATTGGTCACATTCTGAAAATTACATTTATCTAAGGCAATTATTAGCAGTTTGAGATTCTAGTGTTCAGAATATTTAAAGGTGAGATATGCAGCTCTGCACACTGAGATCCAAAGGCTGGCAGACTGGCATACGAAGTTGCTCATTCATCTTAGTGAGAAGGGGAGAATGTAGGATCAGGGAAAATTTAGTCCTGCTCAGAGTGGAAATGGCTTCCCCTTGGTCTTTCCAGTAGCTGTATTTGAAAGATGGTCATTACCATGATTTTATAATGTGAGAAGAGAAGTAGTCTTGCATTTAAATCAGGTGCCTCAGCATCAAAGATTTCAGATGTATTTCTTTATTTTCCTTGCACTATATGAGTAGTGTAATTGCTCTGCTTCCTCATCTGAAAAATCTATATGTCTCCAATTTGTCACCATTAAAAATTCAGCTCTCGCTAGAGTAGAATCATAGAATGCATTGAGTTGGAAGGGACCTTTAAAGGTCATCTAGTCCAACCTCTCTGCAGTAGGCAAGGACATATTTAACTAGATCAGATTGCTCACAGACCCATCAAGTCTAACCTTGAATGCCTTCAGGGGTGGGGCCTCCACCACCTCTCTAGGCGACCTGTTCCAGTCTGTCACCAACCGTGTAGTAAAGAACTTCCTAACATCTAACATCCTAATACAAATCTATCCCACTCTAGTTTAAAACCATTCCTCATCATCCTATTGTGACTTGCCCTTCTAAGTAGTCCCTCCCCAGCTTTCTCACAGGCCTCCCTTCAGGTACTGGAATGCTGCTATAATGTATTTGATAGCATAACAGTTTGGCCAAGGTTCTCTTTTCTACCTAAGCTCCACCCAGTGCAGGAATAGGTTTGAGTAAGCAGTAATACTTTCATGCTTAAAACTGAATGATGCTAGCTCCTTCTGCAGTAGCATGAGGGCAGCTGCAGACACACCAGTAAACCAGGATCCAGTGTAATGTAGAAATACTAAAAATATCTGAGGAGGAACTAGACTGGGTAAGTTACTGGAAGCAGTAAAATTCAGGTTTTGAATTTTCGGCTGGGGAAACTAGACTGCAGGGATCACAGATAGCCAAAAACCTCTGACCTGAATGTTCCTTCAAAAGGAATATTCTTCCATAAGGCACACCAATCCACCTGGTGTTGCAACTCTATAGCTCATCTGGCTTCCACTATGTCCTTGTCCTCGACAGCCGTATATTAGTTGCCTAGTCAGAACCACAGTCGTAGTTACACCTGTGAAGCTTGCATCTAATTTCCCAGAAATTATGTTTAGCTGTGGTGATAAAATGTTTACACAGATACTATTAGAATGTAATTTTTAGGGAAATAATGTGAAATTTTGAACTGCCAAATTTCAACCAAAAATGATTTAACACACCAGAAATTAATTAGCTGCCACTTAAAAATGTCATTAACTGATGTAACACATTACACATGCAGAAGCACCATATTTACTGACATTTTCAGGTAAAAAATAGCACATGACAGGCTTAAACAAAAAAAACCCTTTCAACTACAGTGTCTAAATGCATGCAGGAAATGTTGCCTGATCTGATTGTATAAATTCTAACGGATTTAATGTGTTCATCTTCTACACTTAAAAACAGGAAGGAAACCGATTTTCATCAGTCTTTTGGAGCGGCAACCTACCCTTGAGAAGGATGATTATGAAGTCTGGGCACCACTATGTACACACTCCCTTAAAAATCTATTGAAACCCAGTGATTTGCAATCAATGAGATGCTCCTGACGTGGAAGTCAATGTACCTACGACACCTTTCCCTCTGCTTAAAATAACTGGTGGTATTCCCATTGACAACAACTTACTCCCTCTAAACAAATGCTATTTCTGATCACCAGGCCTCATGCCTGGAGGATGCTTCTCTGCTGGTCCTGCGCACGTCTTTGTCCTCCTTCTCTGCTTTGCATGTGTTTCTAGGGTGAAATTCAGGTCTTTCTGTATCAGTACAGTCTAAATTGTCATCAGTTCTTTTGTAGAGCTTAGTGAAGGCCTTCAGAAAGATGCAAAAGGCATTACATAAAATATTGAGATCCTAAAGTCTGTATGGTTTGCCAAAGTCCATTCCAAGTCTGATTAAAGTTGGAGGCATATCTGCATTAAAAAAGGTAAAAATAATCTAAGAATTGCATTATCAAATGTAGTAAACCCATGCTTAGAAGGACCTAGAGTCCTGTGTTTGGCTGTTTCTTGGAGATTCTGTAGGAGATCATTCGGATTATAGAACTCAATAGGATACTAGGAGCAATGGAAACCATAAAATTCTGTACAAATATATATATTTTTTTAAAATGAAGTGTAGGTACCCAAGAAAAACTTAGTCTGATTTACACTGCATGCCTTATTTCCCTTCTTTGAAGTGTTAGAAAAAAAACATGGAAAAAATGAAGTACAGGGTTGGATACAAATGCAGGACAGAAAAACAAAGCTATTAAATTTTTTTTGGAGACAAAACAAAATATATCATTGTGGGGAGAGATTAGCTAGTTTCATGTCACTTGAATTTGGATTACTTTGCTCCTGTGTATACCTAAAATGAAGCAGAACTATTACAAATCAACTTCAAGCATTTCTTTATGAGCATTAGAACTTGCACTTATGAATAAATTCAGATAATTGGAACTGAAGCCTAGGGCCTGCTTCTGATGAAGACACTTGCAGAATCTCAACCTGACTTTGCTGATGTGGGTCTGGAACCTGGTCTGTACAGCCAGCCTCCCCTAACACATCTGTGTAGCTGAAACGCAGCTACTTCAGTAACAGTGGCCTGTACAGAAGCTGGAACTGTAGAATAATGAAGGGACTTCTTGAGGTCATCAACTCCTGCTCAAATCAGAGATGGCCTAGGGAGCATTTGCTCAGGACCTTGTCTGGTCAGGTTTTTAATACCGTCGAGGATGAAGATAACTCAGATGGGTAAGCTGTTCCTGTGGCTGATTGCCTTCCTTGTGATACCTAAGTCTGTTACACTGTCGTACAGCACCAAGTACAGCCTGGCTCCATGGTCTTGCTGCCTGGTTAGGCAGCATCTCCAGCTAGATTAACATTCACCTTCTCTTGAAAACTGAACAAACCTGTCTCTCAGCTTCACTCTGCGTATCATGAGCTTCAGCCCAACTGTCCTTCTGGGTGATCTCTGTTGGACACATTTCAGTGTGACATCTTTGTATCCCGCCTTAAATTTCTGTTATACACAAAGGGCAAGGGATAGTTCTTGTTTTTCTCATTTTTAAATGCAACATCCTTTCACTGAATATAAGGAGCAGGAAAGAAATGAACAGAGTAGGTACCTGAAGCCTCTCTTCCAGCTTGTTTCTGCGGCTTAGTGCAAGAGTTTCACAGCAAAAGAAATTGTACATCTGCAACAGAGGTATTTTTTATAATTTCAAACCAAACTTTTTAAAAACTGACTTTTAATAATGTGTCTGAATGACCTATGACAAATGAGGTTGCTAGGAAGCCAGATGTTGTTTACTCAGGGAGTTCAGAGAGAGGAATGAATTTAGATCCAGCTGTGTAAGAGTATGGAAATACTTATCCAAGACACTTACATAATCATAATTCTGTCCTACTCTTTCATTTGCAGAGAAAGATCATGTGTAGTAGTTAAACCATTTGATTTAACCTGAGTTCAGAAGCACTAATATGGAATAATCAGAAGTTTAGGGTTTTACATGATGCTTGAACATGAAAAAGTTAATGTTCTACTTTAAGTGAAACTTACTTGTAACAGAAAAAAGGTATCCTAAATCTCCACATGCAGATTCTGAGAAATATTTCACCAGTTTACAGATAGAAGGGAATGCAGCCTTGTTGTGAATACTGAACTTTGCCTCCTGTGACACTCTCAAAGCCAAGAACCACACGGGATGCCATCAGGCATCTCTTCAAACAGTTTTGGCAAAGATAGCTTAGTTGTCTCAACCTGCTGAAACTTCAGGGATAAACTTCAGTTTCTTTCGTCTTCATTTCCTGCACCTCTGCCTTCATCACATGAGAAGTACTTCAGAAATCAATACGAGAAGTTCCTGCTTCATTCAAGTGATGTCCTTCATTAGAAGAAAGAGAAATAGTGCTTATAGGCCCACATTTTATAAATTAGGCTTGCAGATAGTTATATGTTGCAGCTCACATCACCAATATAGACTAACAATCTTCATTTTAATATATGTGCTATGGACAGCATGAAAACTTGGCAGTGACTGAAAACAATGTTAAACTGTTTTTCCCCTTTCTCCCTATATTGTTTGCAAAAGGTCAGTGTAGATATTAACAAAATTGCCCTGGAAATCCAGAAAGGTAAAATGCAGGACCTGCATGCAGAGACATATGTAATCAAATACCAAACACAAACTAAACAAAACACAGTTTTTCTTTCATAAGTTGTCCTAGTATTTAATTTATAAATTCATTCTTTTCTTCTCTCCCCTCCGGCAGTCTCATGCCAAAATTTTAATATTACAGGACATATGAAAATTATATGGGTAATTAAAATCAAGTTTTAAAGTTCCAAGCCACTGAAACAGAAGGATAATACAGAGTTTATTGCAAGACTGAGCAGTTAAAATTAATATCTCTGATTTTTAAATCAGCCTGATGATACAGCTAAGTACACATTGGTGAACTTTTCAGGAGTCCTGGGTACATAGAGAAACTTAAGTACTGTCATGTACATATCTGCAAAAACTCAGACTAGAGGCTGGATCCAACAGTAAAAGTCTTAACTCTGAGTTAATTCAGGACCAAACCTGAGATTCACAAGCACATGCCAAGTGCCAGGTGCCTAAATAGGCCAACAGATTGTGCCACGCAACAGGAGCTTGCTAAAAATTGTGCCTTACCTGAGTTTAGGTACTGAAGCATTTGTGCAGGACTGGCTGGATCATCCCTGTCACCTTTACTACAAACCAAAGTGATATTATTTGGAGCATATAACAGATTTGTGGTTACCAAAGCAGTCACTTCAAGGTGTATGCATTCCTCGGTACTCTGTGTTCTAGACGCACCTGTTTTCTTACTGACATATTAGAGAGCAATGGTGGTGCGTTTCCTTCTTTCTGCTAAATCTGAACTATTATGCAGTTGAGAACACAAAACTCGAGGGACAGTGAAACAAGATGAGCATGAGGGAGCATGTCTTTGCGTTAATGTGTGGAAAGGGCTGGTGCCAAACCCCAGCCCTTGCTCCTATGGATCTTTTATACATTTAAAATCAAGTGTTTGCTGATAAAAGCCCCCATGTACTCATGAGAACAGAGTTTAGTAACCACATCTTTCTTTTTTTCGGGAGAGTGCCCTAGCCTTACTTGTGTGGTGGGTAGGATACTCTTACGGAAAATGTGAACTTAATTTCACTTTGATATCTGAAAAGCCCAGGTGTCCTTATGACTAAAGGAAAGTTCTAGGTTAGCATGTAAGGCTAGCAAGACTCCTTTCTCTTCAAGCCATGTGTTTAATGGGAATAGCTGAAACTGCTAGGCTTTGTGTGAACTTCTGCACTAGTGGTGTGTTTTCAGCATTTCTATGGGGCTGAGAAGCCTAGCTTTGTGAACCCCAAACAGGCCTGTATGTGAAACAGGGAACACAATTCTCAGCAAAGAGAGGAAGCCAAGAATTTTGCATTAGCAAAACTTAAGGTATGCACATGCTTCTCAAGGTGTTATATTAGTAGTTTGCATTTCTCCTAGGCATTTCCAGATCAGCTAATACTCATCCAGCGCTTAATACTTTAAAAAGAAACAAACAAACAACACAAGCAATCCCGATGCTTGCTTTCACTCCGAGGAATGTGAAGAATAATGTGGAGAATACTACTTTCTAATGGTGAAAGAGTAAAGTGGAAATAAACGCGGCAAACTGAGGTGGAATGCTACCAAGTTCCACGTGGTCTGTAAGTATAGGATCCGATAAGCACACTAAACTGTGCCTGTTCACTTCTTGTTCGTTTGTATCAGTATGGTAATGGAGATGATAGAAACATTAGCAAATCAACAATTCTCCCAGAACTCTTGTTTTTTTAAAAGAGACAGAATACGTAAGTGTCGCCTGGGCCCATTCCAGCTATGATACAGAACCAAATGCCATTTCTCTTTTCTTAATGCAAGCACAGGAGAGCTAAGAAGCGGAGAAAGTTAACCAAAGAGCATTTGGTTGTTCAGAGTTTCTAAACCCAGACTGGAAATTGAGCTAGCTCCCCAGATGTCATGGTGTTGCATTTACTTTCTTTTACTTCCATGTTGATAATTCTGGTTGTTTTTAGCAAGACCTGGAAACTGGTGCCAGCTATGTCGGTGAAACAGTGCTATACTCTGACCACATGAGTAAAAGAATTACAAATTAAAGTAAGGCAAGCAAGAAGAAAATCATTAGCAATGGAATGATTCATGCAAGTTACAACCTGTATTTCCAGGCACAGTGATTTGCAGTCATTTTTATCACATGCTGTATTCTGAATTTCTTCTTGTTTTACAAAGTCAACCACCCTTATATATTTTTGTTTGTTTTTATTTTTGCTAAGCTACTAATCAGTGTTTCCTACATGTGAGGAGGTATTGGAAGGAATCAGTTAATTTCCTGGCTTTATTTATTCATTTATTTGGAAGAACCTTTATATGGCAAGATCTTCTTAGTGATGAAGAAACTTAATTAAGCCCTCTGGAGTATTGAAAGGATGTTTCTTCCACGTACAAAAGTCTACTAAAACATAGCATGTTTTTGATTTTTCAATTTGTCTGTCAGCTCACCCATTCCTGACCACTATTCCTTCATAGCATTATTCTTTCCTTCACCTCATTAATATCCCATGTATATTATTAATTTTCATTTGTCCTTTCTTGCCTTAGACTATGAGTTTTTCACAGTGAGAAATATGACAATCTTATTTGTTCACAATGCAGGTTTACATTGCTTGCTTATTTTAATGTTTTACTGTCACTTATGAAGATTACAAAGATATTTTTTCTTGCCTTCCCCCTTTTCTGTCATTTTGATTACTGTTTCAGTACCTGCCTCTCATTGTCTAGCTATGACTATAATTCCTCCTCTTCCTTCTCATAAAACAGAGTAGGAAATTGGTCTACTAATGTTAGAGAAAATGGAGAAGATTTTGTGTAACTTGAAATGTAAAATAGCTGGTATTAAAAATGTACTGCATTGTGATGTCTCTTCAGCCATGTATGATCCCATTTCAGTGTACAGTAGCTCATACTGGATGAGATGAAGGGAGCTGAAATGGTGAAAATAAATGGTTCCATCTTGCCTGCAGTAAAAAGAAAAGGACAATCAGATTGCAGACTTCCTCATCAGTAGGGCTAATTAATTTTTATACTCTCTGAAAACAATATTTTATCCAAAATAAAGATCGAGAAAAACAAAGTTAACCTATGTTAGGGTTTGTTTACACAGGAACATTCAGAAATATTGACGAGAACTGATGAAGATGGTAAAGTTAATGCCAGTGTTCTAAGGATTATACTGTCATTAATTAAAACCATTTTACTCTTCAGTCTCTTCAGTGGAGTTTGTACAGGGATTTAATGTACTAAAAATAAGAACTGAATTTACACCCTTAATATGTTTGTCTTACTGTATTGAATAGTGAACATACACTCTCTAAAATTGAAGTGAATGAGTACTAATAGTGGAATATCTAATGTAAAGCTTTATTTTTAAAATTAGGAAAAACACTTACTGAGATATTATTTGATGTAGAGTTAAGTAGAAAATTCTTGTGAGCCTTGGGTTTCAGTGAGATCATAAAGGAATACAAATCAGTCTGTCCCTAAGGCCCAACTTACAAGGACTAGGATGCTGGTCATAGCATGCATCTGTGGTAGCACGTATTCATTAACAGACATTTTCTGATTTCTAAGAATGTTCATATGGGACCATACCAAAAGGCACTTTAACCTGTCACTGAGATTAATCAAAAGGGGATGCCTAAGAAAGAAGAGCTATATGAAGAGTGAAAGCAGAAGTAAAAAATATATTGGATTTCCTCTAATTATCTCTCAGACTTTAAAATTTTTAGATCAAGCCAAGTGTCATTCCTGTGTAACTACTGACCCTCAATGACTTTTCTTTCACAAAACTGTCCAGTATTCCACTGAAAATATTAAACTTGTGTAAATGTGGAAAATAATGCTGTCCTTCATTTAGATTCTACAGCTAAACAAAACAATTGAAGAAGTAGAGATTTCCACACACACAGGAGATGCAGAAGATACAGACTCAATATCTGAAACCTATTTTTGGCCTTTCATTTCAAATTATTTTGCATCAAAATGTGGAGTAAACAGTTTTTTGGATTTATTGAAAACTGCAAAAATCAGAAACCAGGGAACCTTTTCGTTGTTTATACCACACTGGAGTTTTTGGAAAGACTTTTTAACACTTCCATTGTTCAGAGTCTCCTAGCTTTCATAGTGCAACAAATTCCAGAACAGGCATTTTTTAAAGATGCAATAGTTTTAAAATGATCATTTTGACTTGCAACGATTTTGAATCAGAAAGTTTCTACCATATGGCAGGGAAAGAATATGAAACCATATGCAACCAGCACAGGGACTGTGTTCCTGAGAAAAACCAGTTTGCTATTTTTATGCTGGCCAGCAGGTGTCAATACCCCAAACTGAAGAAGCTGCCCAGCAGCCGGATACAGTTAGGAGTGCGGCTGGAACATGGAGTACTTGTATTTTGGAAGTCTCACTTTAAAAGCTGACTTTGTGAAGTACTTCTTTGCTTCATCACCACCAGGAAGGAAGCCGTCTTCCAAGGGGAAAGAGGGGAAAGGCAGTCAAGCAACCCTTCCATCCCAAAAGGAGGTACCTCTGAGTTTCTTTTCCTACTGATCCTAGTAACAGTATTTTTATTCACTGTCCCCAGTACTTCAAAGCTCTGTGGTCTCTGACTTCAGCCTTCATACCTCTGTGCTCCCTAGCCAGTCTGGCTGAATCCACCCAAACACTGGAAAAGTGAACAAGAGTGGGATACTTGGCTGTTTTGATCAGTGTAACTAAAGCTGTTGAAGTGCTATTACGCTCTATATTTTTCTCCTAAAGGTGCTATTCTAAAATATGTTAATGGGTATCCTGTTTAAGATCATAATACCTGTTAGCTGCTAATGTGAAAAAATCTTAAGGGAAATTGTGTTTTCAACACAAATTTTATGTGGTTGTGTGTAAATAATGTCTTTTTGGACCCATTTTAGACTTTTGTGAAATATAATCGTATGTTTTGTGTAGTTACATGACACGTCCTCCCTAGATTAGGCTTTGGAACTTTTTCAATTAATAGTAAAAATATCCATCTTTCCATATCACTACAGATTAAATATTATGAGTACAGACTGGGTAGCTCTTGGGAACAATATGTGATTACTGAAGATACTTGAGTCATTTTTTCCTGAATTCCACAGAGGTAGTGCCTACTGTTTTAAGCATAACCATAATAATGAAATAGTCATACTCATTGTATTCACAGATTTTTTTTTAACTTTTATATAGCTTCTCAAGGTAGAATATTTTACTTTGGAGTAGTTTTTTGATCCTTGATGAGATGAAGTCAAGTCAACAGAGGAGTTTGTCTTAGTCAATGAGGACTGGGTTAGAGACCAATTAAGCAATATGGACATCCATAAATCCATGGGTCCAGATGGGATGCACCCGCAGGTGCTGAGGGAGCTGGCGGACGTCATTGCTGGACCGCTCTCCATCATCTTTGTCAAGTCTTGCAAAACGGGAGAGGTGCCTGAGGACTAGAGGAAAGCAAGTGTCACTCCA
>NW_009725478.1:0-46118 GCF_000703405.1 Apaloderma vittatum
CCAATGGCATCCTGGGGTGTATTAGAAAGGCGGTAAGCTAGTAGTTCAAGAGAGGTCCTTCTCCCCCTCTACTCTGCCCTGGTGAGGCCACATCTGGAATATTGTGTCCAGTTCTGGGCCCCTCAGCTCAGGGAGGACAGGGAACTGCTTGAGAGAGTCCAGCGCAGAGCCACAGAGATGATGAAGGGAGTGGAACATCTCCCTTATGAGGAAAGGCTGAAGGAGCTGGGTCTCTTTAGCTGGGAGAAGAGGAGGCCAAGGGGTAACCTCATTAATGTTTAGAAATGTGTAAAAGGGGATTTTCAGGAGGACAGAGCCAGGCTCTTTTCAGCGGCGTCCAATGACAGCACAAGGGGGAACAGGTGCAAGCTAATACATAGGAGGATAACAAAAATATCAGGAAAATCTTTTTCCCTGTGAGGGTGACAGAGCACTGGCACAGGCTGCCCAGGGAGGTTGTGGAGTCTCCTTCTCTGGAGATATTCAAAACCCGCCTGGACACGTTCCTGTGTGACCTACTCTAGGTGATCCTGCTCTGGCAGGGGGGTTGCAGTAGATGATCTTTCAAGGTCCCTTACAAAGCCTGACATTCTGTGATTCTGTGAATACTCTGCTTTGTCTGAAGGGGAAAAAAAAAAAAAGCAAAGAAGAATAGACAGTCATGTAAGCAATATTAATTCAAAATACAGCTGTAAATCTATTTTCAGGTCCATTGAACTTTACATTACAAGCTTAAATAACATTATGTGCACTTAATCTTCCAAGAGCAATTATTTTCCCCTCTTATACTCCAAAACAAAACTTAATTTTTCATATCCATTAAACAGTAACATATTACCCAGTGTTTCATTAGCCTGAAGATCAAACCCTGAAATGTTCACTGGTTTGAAGAACACACCAAATAATTCATCATATCACTGTAAATGATTTCACAAACTGAAGTCCAGAAGCATTGCCAGGCAACTGAACTTCTTGATGAACCAAGTACTCAACTTCTGTTTGTTTATTTTTTTACAGCCTTTATTAAGGTAATAGACCAAATTATTCACACTACTGGACCACTTCCCTTCTTTTCTCCTGTTTGACACTTTATCAGATACATTTCCATCCTCTACAAAGTCAGATCTTCCTACTGGCAGATAGAAGATACTAGTAGGATTTTGCTGAAAGGCTGAAGAAAGAACTGAAGGCTACAAGGCTTATAAATAACAGGCATGATTTAACACACACTCTGCAATCCAGAGAGAAACTCACATTTCAAACGTATATTACTTAAAATTCTAAACACTGCATTTTGTCTTGGATTGCAAAACAGTATTAATATCCTCTATGTCCCAAATACATACTAACTTGTTTAAAACATGCAGAAAATACTGGAGCTAGAGGGAAATAGAAGTAAACATGACAGAGTAGAGTATGCAGTTTTCCTATTTAGAAAAGCTACAAACCTCAAAATACCAAGTTGCTAGTGTATCAGCATCTATTCCCCCAAAAGATTCTCAATGCAACTCTCTTTGAAATAAAATTCAGAGCCATGAATGTGTATGAGTGCTGTTATTGGTGTCCAACTTCTCATAGATACTAAGAAACATTAAGGTAAGAGCTCTCTGTGATATTTGTTCACTGTTCTAACAGACTGAGTGTTAACAGCCATTACAATGTAATAGTCTGCATCTTCCAACCACGAGCTCCAGGTGTGTATTTCAGGCTCATGCACTGTGCGGAGGGTATGAATAACTCACTGTGAACAGCCTCAGGAAAACCCATCTTCCTCTGAATGTGAATACACTCTGTTGTTTCTCAACAGCAGAGATTCTCTCCCTCTACTCCACTCTTGTGAGACCCCACCTGGAGTGCTGAGTCCAGTTCTGGAGCCTCTACTACAAGAAAGATCTGGACGTGCTGGAGCGTGTCCAGAGGAGGGCCATGAGGATGATCAGAGGGCTGGAGCACCTCTCCTATGAAGACAGACTGAGAGCGTTAGAGTTGTTCAGTCTGGAGAAAAGAAGGCTCCGAGGAGACCTTATTGTGGCCTTTCAGTATCTTAAGGGGGCTACAAGAAAGCTGGGGAGAGGGGCTTTTTAGGATGTCAGGTAGTGATAGGACTAGGGGGAATGGATTAAAACTAGAGATGGGTCGATTCAGATTGGATGTTAAGAAGAAGTTCTTCCCCATGAGGGTGGTGAGACACTGGCACAGGTTGCCCAGAGAGGGGCTGGAAGCCCCATCCCTGGAAGTTTTTAAGGCCAGGCTGGATGGGGCTCTGAGCAACCTGATCTAGTGAGAGATGTCCCTGCCCATGGCAGGGGGGTTGGAACTAGATGATCTTTAAGGTCCCTTCCAACCCCGACAAGTCTATGATTCTATGAATAATTATTCAAAGCACCTTAAACTGCATTTTGATCTATAACCTAAAAAACCTAAACATTTGTTCTGCAAGCCTGTCCTACATCAGGATAAGGTCACAGAAAAAAACAGCACTTAGGAATGTGATTAGCAGCAACTGTAATGGGACCTAGGTGCCAATATAAACCTAAATGTTTAAGAGAGAATTATTAATTCATATTCTATGGACATCCCTCTCCCTTTTCTGGAAACATACACATACATGACAAAAATAATTAAAACACCCATAGGAATGAGTTACAATTTGGTGTTCCAAAATTTGTAATATCTAGATATGAAAATAAACAAAAATGAGCACCTTACACAACAGAGATCTATAATGATCTCTGTTCTTACTGTTAGTTTTTAAGCAGTTTACTTGAAGCCCTGTTCCCATTGTCACAGTAAGAGCATCTGTGCATAAAGAATAATACTTACAGAAAAGCATGTTAACAACAGCTATATTAACAATTACAATGAAGCAATAAATTTGAAAACAGAAGAGTCAAAATTGACAAAAATATTGAAGTTTTTAATAAGAAAAGCTGAACAGCAGCAAATCCTTTCGTATTTTATTTTTACTATTTCTTCACTCACTACTCAATGTCCAAAACAAAAGGCTTAATCCTCTGTTTTTCCTTACTGTTCTCCTTGAAAAGCTGGCACACTGCTGTTCTCAAAAACCTCTCGAGATGCTTCTCATATAGTACTGAAAAGCTAAATTAAGCCTTAAATCTATAAACATAATTTAAAAATCCATAATTTGAAGGAGTATTTCTCCTTCAATAAAGACTGAAGTAAAAAAGTGAAATTTTTGTGCTAAGGAAGTCAACAAGAATAAGTGAAGTAGAAACAAAGGCCCTGGCAGCATTACTGGCCAGAGGTGGCCTATTACAGCCAAACTGGTACAAGAAAGTGTCTAGGATACCAAAAAAAGAAAAAAAAAAAGTATTGAAAATATTTTGAGAATATATGGTGTAAAAAGCCCAGTTGCTAATGTGCTACATTGCAACCGTACATTGCAATCATCTCTATTTTATAATACTCACACTAAAATTAGCTAAAGCTATATATTCTTTCAAAACAACAAAGCAACACTCCTTATTTTTTGACCTACTCTGCACTCAGATGTTTGTAGCTTAGCCAACCCTCTGCAGCTGCTTCGACACCATGCCAATGCCTCCACTTCCTCAGTCTTTCTATGCTTAGGAAAGAATCTCTGGAGACCCAAAGAATATTGCACAAACAATACTGTGTCCTCGAACTGTTGCTAAATACAAAATCCATCTTTGCTTCTTTTGTTTCTCTTGAAGGACAGTGAACGTGTGCTTTGGACTTCATTTTTAGTTGATGAAATAATATTTTATTTTCTCTCAAAAAGGGGACGGACAATCTGTGACAAGCCCGTTATAAGAGAGGTCAGAAACAGTTCAGTGGGTAGGACAGGAGACCTCGAATCAGTGAAGTTGTCCTCCTGGATCAGCCAGGAATCTGTTGCCTGACCTTGAGCAAAAGGCAATTCACCTCTCTGTTATCCCTCTGCTTTTTTGGAGCACACACCTATCCAGGACACAATCAAGATAGAATAATTATGTGCCAAACTCTGTACGACTATAGCCCCACTCTGGTTATTTTTTTTTATTGGGAGGGTTTTGCTGCCAATGAACACTGATGATGGTGTTGGTCTCTACTGTATAAAACCACTGTCCAAGCAGCAAGCAAATCAGTTGGAATCTCTAGGCAATACTTAAACACAAATAATTACTAACAGGATACACAGCTTGGCTTATACAATACAATAGGAAAAAAAATGGAGGAGGACTTAAAATAGTAACTCCATATGTTACTATGCTGATCATTCGCTATCTCATTAAAAAACACTGTGGTTACAAAAAATTAAGAAAATATAACAAAGGAGAAGTATTTCAGCCTCTCCTAAAGAGACAAGGTTTGTCCTTTATCCATTTAAATCTCATGAAATGATACTATTCAGTTTTAGACAACAACTTAATTGGTTTTCAAAAGCATTTAATAGGAACCTGATGTTGACAGATACGTTAGAAATAGTTGCTTTCAAAATATAGTCAGCACATCTTTCAACTTTTTAGACAATAACTCCGAGGAAATTACTTCAAAGTTCTGAGGGAAAAAAGTTTTCTTGAATTCTCTTTTTTTTCACCTAAGGAACGACACTGAGAAACATGCATGTTCTAAAGAAACATCTTCATTAAAAAAAGCCCTAGGCTTTCTGAATTATAGTATCTGAGTCTTGATGCAATCAGATATTATCTGCTTGCCACCATGAGGATTCACAGTAGTCAGTACAGACCACAGTAATTTCCTCCACCAACAAGCTGAGCGTGAATAACTTTTTGGTGATGGTGCCAACTGAAGCTTTTCTTCCTCTCAGCCAGCCCAGTCATTTCCACCCCTGCCTTGTGTTGACACAAATGTTCCGGGGAATGAGGAAATAGATCAGTCTGACGCCCTCCCCAGGAAAAAAATGAAGCGCAGAAAATGTACTAGAGCATGAAGTAAGAAACACTGTATGATTGATTTTGAAATTCTTGGGTTTCAGTGTTTAGATTTGTCTGTTATTTTAGATTATTTATAAATAGTTGATCACCAGCCTTCAAAGATCTGAAATTATCTTCAGTTAAACTGTAAACACAGCTACAACTGAGAAAAACATTGAAACGTTTCTAGAGAAAATTAGACACCTCCATTTAATTTGAGGTACACTATAGGACTGACTCCAGCCTGACAATATAATAAATACTGTGCAGTAGCACTGCAAATTACATCTGTAATCCCTGGAGCATTCAACATAAACACTGAACCTGCAAATAAAAAAAAAAATTAAAAAAATCAAGTAATCTAATGAAAAACTTAAAAGGAAAGCAACAGACAGTTATGGGTAATACGAAGAGGTGTTACTACGCAATACTTGCTGCCCATTATAATTGAGAATACTGATTAAAGAAAAAATACAAAGCACCTTAAAACAGCTAGCCCTTTGAAAGTTTTACTCTTCATCTTCACAGAATGTTACTGACAAAACTATTTCAAACAGAAACCCCAATTCCACCCAGTGTCTTTAAAATTTAAGTGAAAATAGGCTGAGTCATCTGCAGAGATGTGAACTAGCAAACTCTACCATCACCATCATAACAATGGAAATTTCACTTTCCTTCCTACTCTCTTTTGTTACTGATTTTGTTATATAGTGGTCCTCCAACTCCTTGATAATGAAAAAACTGTTGGTGTTAAATGGGAGTTTTCTCTACTTAATATTACATTTGTTTATTCTGCAGTTTTCTCTTGTGTCCAGCAAAAATATTTGCTGCAAGGTAAGTTTACTTAGTAAAACTAAAATCTTCTTGGGACAGAATGACAGTAAATTGTTGGAATTAATAAATATTCTCCATTTTACAGTACATAATTATCAATAATACTTCAATAACTAGACAATTTTGAGGTCTAAGTAAATTATAAAATAATCTCATGAGTCTGTAAGTTAAAAAAAATCCCTACATTGTCAATTTCCTTTATTTTTTGCTTTCCTTCTTTAAATCTTGAATACATGCATCAGGCATTTTGCACCCTCTATTTGCAAGAAAAGCATATCTCCAAGTGAGTGTCTCTGGCATTTACTATTAGAAATCTTTACTTGAGAAACTGGACAAATCTGTATTTGCTCCCAATGCCTGTATGAGTTGATTAAATCAACTCCAGCAAATACAGAATGAATCCACTATCCTAATCTGAAAGTCAAATGCTCGGTGTCATCTTTTAAATGACACAAACACATCTGAACTGGAAAAGGATTAACACCACAGCACCAGGGCGGGGACTGCAAATGGAGTCAGTAGTGAAGCTTACTGACCATCGAGCTGGGAATGCCTTCCCCAGAAAGGAACTGTGGGATGGGAGCTTTCCTTAGGTCACAGCCCTTTCCTTTGACCACATCCGTGCCCACTGCCACTGCTGGAGAGCCTGAGTGTTACCATCCTACCGCTCGTGAACATCAGCCACGAGACAGACAGAGCCGTGTGTTCACAGTGAAATAAATCTTTTAGAAGCCAGTAACAACACAGCTGTCTGGGGACCCATCTTTATAATCAATTCTTACAATTAGAAATGTAAACAACCTTTTTCATTCCTAGGTAGGCAACAAGCCTCCCTCAGCCTACCTGACAAACACTTCACTGCTCCAACACTGCAGATTCCAGCTCACCAGAGAAACAGCTACAGAGACTACTACACCTGAGAGGCCCTTTATACTTGAGGATGCCATAATTCAGTTTTAATGGTCTCAGTCTGGCAGGAAAGAATTAAATCTCACAGTGTTATAAACCCTATAGTGAAGGGAGAAAAAAAAATTTTGGGGGGGGAAGGCACTTTCAATACAGCGTTGAATGCTTAATTTTTGTTCCCTTCAGCACTACTTCTTTCTCCAACAAAAGCAAATTCTGAGTGACAGAAAAGTACATTTCCCTCTCTGCCCTGCAGCTCACTCTGTGACAGTACAATCAATGGCAAAGTCTGAGAAGGGGAAAAAGAAAAAAAAAAAAAGACAGTTCAGTGGTACAGTGAATGATGAATGCCATACAAAAATGTATCTCCTTGTATGGCCTAGAGCTTCAAAACAAGGAAAGCAATATCCCTGAAGAAATGCAAACATTCCAGAGACAGTCAGTCCTTTGTTACCAAGATTCTTTTTTTCTATAAAGTATCCCTGGCAACTATCTGCACACTACCACTACCGTTTTATTAAGTGACATGATACTGAGTAAATTGGGTCAGCACAATGAAAATGACCAGCAAGTGCCATCTTCTTGAAAAAGTGCACAAAAATATGCTTCATAAAATAACATGTATTAAGATTATGACTTTTATAGATTATACAGGTGACACTCAGACTAGATTTGTAAATTAGTTCAACTTTGGTAACAATTCTTCTGGCATTCATTTTTTGCTTCATTTAACAACACAGAATTGAAAGACACTCTCAACTGCACTTTGGATTTACATCAGGTCTCATTTGCTTTCCGAGTTGCATCATCTTAATTAACAGCAGGATTTTAAGCAAGTTGAAACAGCTTTATGTCCTATAGGTGAATCACCTAATCCACTTTAGGCCAATTCATGTGTAATTCTGCAGACCATTAGGGAGAAAACAAGGAAACTCCCTGTGTGTACAAGCTTAAGTGTAAACCTGTTCTTGCATGGTCTGTACCCCTGAAGATTTTTGGATCCTTGGACTCCAAGAGAGTCATAGCAGAGTTCTGATTTCCACATGCAAGTCAAGTTGGGTATATGCAGACACTCCAGTTACAAGGATAGCAGAGAAGGTCTGATACAGATGGAAGCTGCAGTCACTGCAGTAGTTCCTGAAAAAAATGAACCTGAACTGGCTCTTTCAGGAGAGGTTAGAGAGCCGCAACAGACACTTGCACGTGAATATATGAAGCCTAGAAGACACAATGTGAAAAATTAGATATACTGGCTCAAGACATTAAATTCAACATATTAAATAGAGTGCAGAAAAAGACACAGAATATCCATGTCAAAGCTGAAGGGTAGATGGTATTCAGGAAAGTAAAAGAAAAGTAAAGCCAGTCAGATACTGCAGTACATTAGTAATGTCTTGCCAATTAGAAATATGGATTCCTTGGATAAAGGAGAATCAGCTTTGGTCAGAGTTATTGAGGGAAATAATAGTTTAAAAAGTTTACATTTGCAGTACTACTAAGGGTTTGCAATAATTGGTCTGGGAAATGAAGAGAGGTTAGCAGAATAAAAATTTCATCGTCTTAGAAAGACTATATTCACAAATTGAAAAAAAAAAAAATCCAGCAGTAGCATTCCTAATGGACAAAGACTTCAATCAAAACATACTGCTCTAAGAAGAAAGCCATGCTAATTAAAATCTGGCTCTAGATAGTAGGTAGGACTTTACAGAGGAACAGGTCATAGAAAATACACTGGTATTAACGTGAATCAGCTTTTCAAATACTGAAAATAGATGAAAGGATAAATCAGTCAGAAAATAGGTATTTCCCGGTCCCTTTACCCCTAAAAATCAGGAGGACAAAGGCAGTAAAACTGAGGAACAAAATAATCTGGACCTGAAGGAGGTTTTGTCATTTCTTAAATCAAAAAGCACAAAAATTATCCAGCTGGGAGTGAGGGTACAAGGAATAAACAGGTGTCCAAAATTAACTGTACAAATATCTCAAGAAAGTTACCAAGACTACACAGAAGGTCAGCAGAAGTGCTAAGGGAAGACATTTACATCCTGGAAGTCAAGAACTGTTTGCTTAAAAAGAGAATTGCTCAAATGAACATTTCAATTAGGAAACTGGAACAAAAAGTATTTTTGGTCACTCTTTTTCAATTAAAAAAAAACAAACCCAAACCGACAATGAACCTGCAAAGGAAGTGTGCCTTCATGCCACCTAGAGATCAAACATAACCTAAAGTGAGCATCCAGACAGATGTTTTGCCTCTGTTTCCAAGAAACAACGCATCAGCAAAAATAGACATATGGAAAGAAGGCTAATGAGACTGAGTGAAGAAAAATGCAAATGCCCACCTTATGTGAAACAAACTGAAAGTGCATGTCATCCTCCACTGTGGGGATGATAATTCAGAAAACTGAAACAAGTAGATTATTCAAGTGGAAATTAAGTAAGATTTTTTTTAACATAAGAGTACAAAATTAGCTATATGTTTCCATATGACCAGGAAGTAGCAAATAAATGCATTTATGAAAACTCTGTACTTGTCTTATGTACCAGAAAAAGCTTTAGAATGCGTTTTGAAAGAAAGAAGTGAAGAAATGTAAACAAAGATAAACAACAAAGTTTTACTCAGTATTTACCTTTGATGAACTGGAAAAAAAATTAAGCAAATGCAGTCCATCTAGTCTTATCTGGATTTTGGTAAAAAAAAAAAAAAGTTGAAAATGGGACTTCAGCATATCTGATTTTTTTTTTAATTTCCATATAAAGATACTAATAAAGATTCCATATATTTGGAAGGGATTTGCACTAGACAGAGTCCAAGTATTAATTAAACCTCAGAATAGAATTTATGTAACTCCAAAACCAGAAAAAGAAAGCTAACTTGAAAGATTTACCTATCTGATGGAGAAATCTTATTATACTATTTCAGTCATAGGCGCACCAGATTTTTGTTCCTGGACATCTAATATTTAGCTTCTAAGGAGTGAATCTTTTGCCTCAGGAGACATGAAATCCCTTGTAAAAAATGCAGCCCATTTCCCACAACCTGGAGAAAGAAGGTTCTAAAGCTATCAGTCAGGTTATGACAAACACTGATTGTAACAGAAGCAGAACTAAAAAGTAGATATAAACTTATAAAAGCATATTCTCCAGTTACTTTTGGTATATTTCAGTGTCCTGTGTTTTCAGGTAACTGCACATAACTGGTTACATCTTTGAGAAAGCATAACACCATGGTCCTATGCTACTCTGGAAAGAATGGTATTATCATCATTCTTAACAGAAAATTGCTATTCACATTTTTTAAACTGCTGAGAGCTTATGAAGTTCAGATACAGATATACAGATATCAAAATACAAATACAGTATTTGAGCAAGTAGGAAGAAGGAACACATTCCTCTTTAAGTAACCCCATCAGTTAAAACAGTTCTCCTCCCTTTGCTAAAAGATGGTTGGACCATTCAGCTGAAACCCAACCCAAGATGAACCACCCATCTTTCAGAGAATCTTTCAGTTTAGAACTCCGAGAATAAAGAGATACCTATAATATCATTAAAGTAACTGTTGCTTTTAATATGCCTTCATGAAATATGAAGACAGGCCTATAAACTGCAGAAACTCAAAATGCAAGGCTACAAGCAAAGAGGCTCTTGTTTTTATTTCTGTCCACAAGATTTTAAATATTCATATGCCAGCAGCACAGCAGCAGATACAGAACAAGGACTACTGTTCACACTGCCTAGTTCAAGATCCCATACCTTTTACAAAGACCTGTACAGCATCCCGAAGCCTTATCCTGCTCAGGCTTGCCGAAAATCTCTACCTCACCTAAATCATAACAGGAGCTCAGAATGACCCATGAAAACTAAAAGACAAAGTTTACGTGCTATAGGAGAAGAGAAATTTCTTAAGAGCATAATCAATTTACTTTTGCCAACACAGTCACATTTTGACCATAGTTGCTGCTGCAGTTTCAATTTTCTATGCATAAGTCAAAAAAGCCATTGTAAAGTGCTGACCTTCTATTTGATAGTCTACTTCAATGATTTTGTCTCAGTTTGTACACTTTTAAAAAGCAGATTACTGATCCTAGATTACCGCTAAAGAATCCTATTTATTAAAAGGACTGTTATGAAGCAAAGTTGGTTTAAACAGACTATAAATTAGCACCACTGGAAACAGCTGCTTAAATCCAATTTTATGCAGAAGAAAAAAAAAGACAGAAAGATAAAAATATTTTCTCAGATTACTAAGTGATTCATAATACATATGCACAATATAAGCCAAGCTATATGCAATATAAAGCAAGACACCCACACACAATAATAAACCAATCTATAGGCTACAGAAAGTAAATTACCCCAAATCCAACATTTTTAAAAGTAGTATCTGACATGTCTCTTAATCTCTGTATATAGCAATATCTCTGACATATAGCAAATAAAGTGAGATGGGGAAAGCCTAAACTTCATTACTTTTTTGCTAAGAAATAAAAATACGTTCTTGATGAACTCCTGAAAATCTGGGGGAAAAAGCCACTTGTATTAAATAGTAATCTTCTTAATAACGATTACATTGTATAAAAATAGGAAAATTTTGTCTGTAAGAAACATTCAATAATATTGTTACAGCTTCACATTTACATACTTTTAGCCAAAAGAACTATCCTCCTCTAAATTGCTTAATTTATAGGAAACCAATGCTAATCCCTAGATTAAGAGGCACATGATTAAAAAAAAAAAATCAACCAGGAACTGAGGCAGAAAATTATGTTAACATTTTGTACTGAAAGCTTCACAAGAAAGGATTTCTGCAGCTTGTTAGAAACTCATTCAGAGGATTTAGAAGTTACAATAAGCATATTGATAAGGTATTATGCAAAATATGAAGCCTAAGTAGTCCAACTCCGGTAAAAAGAATTTTAATTCACTGAAACTTGCAGGTGGGAAGATATACACTTAAAAGGTGAGGTCTAAAATATACAAGTCCTAACAAAAATGGAAAAGGCCCACAGGGCCAGAGATCAAGACTACATGCATCTGACTTCTTGGAGCTTTGGAAACAGAGACTGGCAATATGGTTTTGAAATGGGCAAAATTAGAACTTGAATGCAGGGTGTATTTGAAAGATGACAGCTCTGTAGTATGAAAAAGCACAGATACGCATGCAAGTCTGTACCAGACAAAGGTAGGGCTCTCTGTGATGGAAGGAGTTAGTGGGTCCTGCTCTGCCCACACCCCCTGCAGCTGCGCAGCTCCACTGCTCACACTGTGCCCGGGCTCCCCGGGACCTCTGCAGCAGCTCCTGCACCCAGCAAAGGGAAGGCTGGGGAAGGGCACTTCCAGCTGCATGAAAAACTGGAGCAAATCAGGTACTAGCCCACGAAGCATCAGAACTGGAGCATGGGAGAGAAAAGTACCATACGCCCAGCTGTGAGTGCGTTAGAAAGAAGATTTCTCTTCTGGTAACAGTAAACTAGTATCAGACTGTCTCAGCTACAGAAGAAACTGCTGCCTTACTCTTTGGAACCAAGATCTTACATCTCCCCCAGACCTAGTTGGTTGAGTCTTCTTTGATTTCTATTTTCATATCCAATCCCTGTCAAGGCTTTGCAAGGGGTTTTACAGCCACTCATTTTGATATTCTCTCACTGAGCACGAAATTCATCCCCAGTAGACAGCCAATACAAAACATAAACAGCATTTAAGTTCTCTTGTTTTTAAAGTGCTATGTTTGCTTGATGCTGTCTCCTATTTGAAGAAATCGCAGCCACTATTTTAAAACCATAAGCCATTAAGGAATATTTTCTCCTTCATTCTTCTTCCTCAAACCCACTTCAAGCTACTATTTTTACTCATGGTGCTGCTAGTTACAACTACTAAGAATTTAGAAAAAAATGTTAATTATAAATAACATTAATTTCACTCTCAGCACTGCATCACATCACATTACAACAAAAACAATCGGAAAAAGCTGGCAATCACATACCAGATACAGTAACATTGTACACCAAATACAGCACAACACAGTACATTACCTAAATAACATTCAACCTTGAAGAATTTCTTAGCTACAGAAATGTTAGATTGATCTTCCAAAAGGTGACTGCCAAGATTACAGGACTTCTAACTGTGATTAGATACCCAAATTGTGTGTAAGAAATGATTAGCATCTTGATTGCTCTCTCTTCTGCCTTGGCAAAATAGGGAATGAAAACAGATGTTTTGCATGAAAACCCACCTCTATGCAAAGCATGAATTAAAACTATCTCTAAACTCTTCTAAAATAGTTGCGTGTATACATCTCACAAGCTCCAGTAAGTTTGCTACACTTGTTATGCCTTCCATGCCTCCTACAAAACTCGTATTTTTCAAAATCAGACATCATACATATGTTGGTAGGTGTATATGTATGCATCCACAATTATACATGTGCATACACATTTATATACACAAGTCTACACAAACATGCACAAATACACATGTGTATTCTGACCCTCATCCCAAGAGGTTTAAAGTCTTTCCACATTATATCCGTGGTGGCTAACTCTGGCTGGACACCAGGTGCCCACCAAAGCTGCTCTAAAACTCCCCTCCTTAGGTGGACAGGGGAGAGAAAATATAACAAAAGGCTCATGGGTTGCGACAAGGACAGGAGATCATTCAGCAATTACTTTAACAGGCAAAACAAACTAATTTCCTCAAGTCACATCTAATTAACTACCAAAGTGGAGTAGCATAACAAGAAAATAAATCTTAAAACACCTTTGCCCCACTCCTCCCTTCTTCCTATGTTTAACTTTACTCCTGATTTTCTCTACCTGCTTCCCTCGCAGCAATTCAGGGCGATAGGCTATCGGGGTTGTGGTCAGTTCATCACATGTTGTCTCTGCCACTCCTTCCTCCTGAGGGGAAGGACTCCTCACACTCTTCCCCTGCTCCAGCTTGGGGTCCCTCCCATGGGAGACAGGCCTCCACAAACTTCTCCAACATGAGTCCTTCCCATGGGACTGCTCCACCCTGCATCCCTTCCATGGGGTGCATTCCTTCAGGAACAGAACACTCCAGCGTGGGTCCCCCATGGGGTCACAAGTCCTGCCAATAAACCTGCTCCAGCGTGGGCTCCTTTCTCCATGGGTCCACAGGTCCTGCCAGAAGTGGGCTTCCCACAGGGTCACAGCCTCCTTTGGGCACCACCTGCTCTGGCATCAGGTCCATGGGCTGTGGGTAGATTTCTGCTCCACCGTTAACTTCATGGGCTGCAGGAGGACAACCTACCTCGCACAGGCTCAGGGGAATCTCTGCTCCAGCACCTGGAGCACCTCCTTCTCCCCACTTCTTCACTAACACCCTGGTGTCTGCCGAGTTGTGCCTCTCCAATATTCTCACTCCTCTCCCTGGCTACAATTGCTGCTGCACAGGAACTTTTCCTCCTTCTTAAATATGTTATCCCCGAGGCGCTACCACCATCACTGACGTGCTCAGCCTTGGCCAGCAGCAAGTCCACCTTGTTGCTGGCTGACATTGGGTCTGTCAGACTTAGGGGAAGCTTCTGGCAGCTTCTCACAGAAGCCACACCTGTAGTCCCCACAGCACCAAAACCTTGCCAAGCAAACTCAATACAATATCTAACTATGGAGCAATCCAAAAGCTAATTCAAAGTTTTATCTCTGAGGGACAAAAGACAGATGACACAGGCATTAGCTATTCCAGTAGAATTCGAGAAATCTGAATAAGAAAAAGAACTGAAGCAAAGATTTGGTGTTAGTAGTGTCACAGTCAGTTATTTTTTTAAGTCAACTGTAAAAGCTGACAAATCCACTACAGGCAGAAATCTGACAAAAATACACTAACAAAAGCAATATATGAAAAGTCAATATAAAAAAACCTTGCAACTTCTGACATTTGCTAGCTCTAAGTATAAACATCAGTGGGAGTTCTTTCTGACAGAGGGTTGTACAGTCTTAAGTTCATACTATGGTCCTACTAATTGTATTTCAAATGGGTATTCTGAGGAATATAAACCACCCGTATTTGGCCTGTGCAGAGCAAAGCCGGAATTCTCTTCTCTCCCAGGCCATCTGATAAAAGCAGCTCATTAGAAACATTTCTAAAATTGTTTTCTCTCACCAGAACTATTCCAAACCTGCAGCTGGTTTAAAACCAGTGAGTTTGTTGCATAGTGGCATTGATAACAAGTAAGAAGTAAACTTACGTACAACTCTGCAAGTCATAAGTCATATTATTCTTCAGTCTGAAAGAATCCATTAAAAATAAAATGTTATACCATAATATAAAGTAAGTCTGCCTTCAAAAAAAGAGTAAAGTGAAATTTAGAACTGAATTATTTAAAAGACCAAATGTATAAAAATAAATTCTGATTAGTAAATTTAAACACATTTTTACTTTGGAATAGGAGTGATGCATTCCAGAACAAACCTTCTGATTTCTTTCACAGTTTTTCAAAACACCACCAAGTTGTGAAGTAATTTTTTTTTCTTGGCTAAAAATAAATGTGCTGTGAATCATCAAGAAAATCATTACACAGCACTTCCGGGGCTCTGCTAATTCCTTTCAGCCAGAGAACTGCAGTTTTCATTCTCTCTGGAGCCACTTTCAGCAGACTTAAGGCACTTCAAAACATCATTACAATTAAAGCTGCCCTCTATGTATACTTACATAGCATTAACATATGATTGTAAATTCAGAACCCCTCTATAAAGCAATTTGCCAGATAAAGTTTTGCTAAATTTGGGCCTATATTTTACTATAAAGTATTAGATGTCAGAAAAAAAGCATTATACAGGAAGAACAAAATTGCTAGGCTACACTCTAGATGATGAAAACAGAAATGGAAAAATGGCACAGAGTATCACATATAAGATGCAGCTGGATGCAGACAGATGAAACGGTTGTCAAAACATTAATGCAACACTAGTACTATTACAAAAAAAAAAAGAAAAATAAAAAATCCATACTTTATCCCATATAGAAAAATGAGATATTTCTTCATTGTGATTGTTATTCTCAAAACGCTTGAAACTAAAATTTTAGCTCTTAAAGCCACTGTCTTCTCTGAAAGCTTCAAATTTTTGCATCAACTATAATAACAGTCTCCAATCACAGACAAGAGCATATTTTAAAGACCTAGTTACGTGCTGGTTCTTTTCTAGCAGTGAAAAGAGTAAGAAAAGACTGTAATATGTTCCTGAATTGCCTCTGCTCACTGCCTACCTTGTTACATCAACCATCCACAAGGTCTTATCCAAAAAGCTAATTAAGAACACTGGCAGGAAGAGACCTACACACTGCTGATCTGGAATTTATTAAGAGGATTTATTTACAGCAGCGTTGCCTATTGCAATGAAATACTTTCCTAGAAGATTTATATTGGTCTACCAATTACATATCAAGTGTTCCCTCACCTGACACCGCATGCATATTACTCTATGGACCTTTTATACAACACAGACATTAAAAAAAAAGGAAGCGGGGAAAAATACAGGGAATTCCTGCAAGCAGCTTTTTTTTCTGTACAGTGAAAGTATCCACAAACACTTCAGTTTGAAATCAGTTTGCTCCAATCTTTTCCTATATTAATATGTCACATACTTTCCTTTTAAAGAGAAGAAACTAGATTTTGTCCTGTCACTAGTCTTTTAGAAAGAACATTTATATTATTTGCTATTACCTACATTAATACTGATTACAGAGATCAGTTAAACTCTTCAAGGTGTGGAAAAAAAGACTGACCAAAAAGGAATAATATTGATTCCTCATACTAATATATTTGGAAATAGTTTTCCAAGGGCAGTTCACAGACATCTACAATGAATAATTGAATATTTTGCATCCTGACAGTTTAAGAGTCAGAACATGAAAAAAAATATCAGGAAAAACATTTTGACATAGAACATATGTTTAGGAATCAGGATAATTACGAGCCAAGAGAAAACAGAGTAGAGTTAGAAAATATTTGGAGCTACAAACCCAATTTATTTTATGATGACATGTTTGCCTACTGACTGGAAAAAATATTAACAGGCTGATGAATACCTTGCTATTCTGACATGTTAGATAGGTAGAGCCTTCACATATGGTGAAGATACGGTGCTCAGGGACATGGTTAAGAAATGGGCCTGGTACAGTAAGATAACAGTTGGACTTGATCTTAATGGTCTTTTCCAACCTTAGCCATTCTATGGTTCTATGATTCACAGAGAGCACAGTGTGTTACAGCAGGAGCGTCTGTATGAGAGCTCCATTTTAAATCTCCCTGACTTAAAAATCTCCTGCTGGGAAAAATTTATCTGAAGAACTTAATTAACAGCAAGTTTAATATAGGGTCTCTAAAGTATACTGTCGGTTTCCACACAGAGTAGCAAGATCAAAATCAGACAGACATAAGCAGAGTTCATTCCCTTTGCTGCTTGTCACATTCAAAACATATACTTATTACCTCTCCCTTTCTTCCCACAGAGTGGAAGGGAGGGTACGTGAAAACATACAGCTCTGCTGAACAGAACATCCATCACACAGAGCCAACCCACCCTGCCGCAGGGTGGTATCAGATACACTACTGGTTCTTTCCTAAACACTCAAGTTTCGTTTTGGATTCCAAAGGGGTTATTTCTGGAATTATGAAGATTTTACAAATCTCTTCCCATGACCTTTCTGACATTCAAACTTTGATGAATAGCTCCCACACTAGATTGCTTGCTCTGAGAAGGAAATTTCATGTTCCTTTTCCTTAGTGGCAGATAAATTATGGATTGTTCAAAGCGATGATTAAATACAGCTTACAAATACACTGGCATATCAGCCATTTGTTCTTAATTCAGAAACATCTGACCTTTTTTGTGGCATGACCCTTTTCTTTTCAACCCAACAATGGACCTGTCAAAATAAACTTTTAAAAGTTGTTCTGTACCATATCTCACTCATGTCATAGGTCCTGCACGCTACTCCTAGTTACACAGTTATGAATAGAAACTAGGCCCAGAGAAAAGCACGTTGCAAAAATCAAGCACTCCAAAGCCAACACATGTCAAAGATATTGCCAGAAACAATGGGCAAGATGCTTGGGAGCCTTAATTTGCCCTTGGCCTATGTGTATGAATTACAGTCAAGTTTTTAGCTACAGGACATCATCCTACCTCTCCCCACAAGGCTGCTCCCCGATTCAGTTAAAAAGAAGAATCAACACACATTTATTGAACAAAATACTCATATGTTGTTTTATTTTTGGCATTTGAAATATAGCCTGAGACCTTCTATACTGAACACTACTTAAGTATTTCTACAAAGGCAGACTCCTCAGTTTCCTGCTGCGGTATTCGATAAGGCTCATTATTATACCAACCGAGTGTCTTACAAGACACACTCCTAAAATCTCTAAGGCATTACCCCAAGATTCGGGATACAAGAATTCAGGCTCAGAAAGACAAAAAATGGTCAAGATTTGTAAATGCCAAACTGAAACACCTAGCATACTTTCCAGAGTAAGTAGATTCACATAGTATTTCTGTTATACATAAAAGTTGTATTTTGTATTTACTTAACACAATTACTATGAATTCAGTTGCACCTGAGAGCTCAGAGGACTTTTGCAAGTCAAATTCCGGCTTAAGTTGACCCAAAAATAAAAATACAAGTAGTGACTAATTACAGAAATTCTTATTTTAAGTGAATCACCATAAGAAACATGGGATAGGTAGGAACACAGTCTAGCTCTCAACACAACATTGATCTGTATTCTCTAATTAAATCCTAAAATAAAGTCCATGATAAGGCTGGTAGTCCCAAGCTTCTCATGTATGTACTTGGACAAAAAATGTAGGTCACCATACTAAAAATAAGAGGATTATACATGAAGGGCTGAAATTTTGTTACAGGGGGAAGCAGACAGACACGACAATCAAAACCAAATGCCAACACAGAAAACCAGAATCACATATGTTAAAATACACCCCCTGAAAACAGTTTTGCATCTCAGTACAACAGTATGCCACACAGCAACCTACTGAAGGGGAACAGAAAACAATGCCATATTGGAAGCTCTATTAATACGATGTGGGGCAGGTTCAAATAATCCAAAATCAAATGGAAAAGAACACTTATAGGAAGCTACAAAGCAATTAGGGACTTTGGCCAATGCAATGGTTTTCCAGTACACACGCAGTGTGGGCAATAACAAGTACAAAGACACATAAACTTGAGATATAAAAACTTAGTAAGTATAAAAATACCACTTTTGTAGAATGCTGTGAAAAACTTAAGCTAGAAGAGTTCTAGATATAACTAGCACATGATAAAAGATAAATATCAGAAAAAAGTTATTAAAATCTCATGGCAGATGTTTGTGCAATCCAGTCCTGATACTGTTTAATGGAAGCTTTTTGCTGAAAATAGTTTCAGAGGGAAGGGTAATTAATAAAAAGCTGAAATAATCATGTTATTCACTTACAGAATTGTTTGTACTAGATAAAACTACAATATTTTGTCAATTCCAATCAACTTGTGGGTTCTGTACCATACCCACAAATGGTATGTAAATGCCAGAGGGCATAGCAGGATTCCTCAAAACAAAAACATGTTAAATAGAATTAAGACTGATAGCACAGACCTATGTATATACCATGCCTGTATAAATATTTTTACTATACATACACGACTGTAAAACATGCTACCAACCAGGGAAGTCAGGAACAATTTTAAGTTAATGTCATAATGCAGAAATCACCTGCTTGTTTGCTTCAAACAATGAAGTGGAGTAATCATCAGAATAAAAATAACACAAAAAATTGTGTCTTCTCTATCTCTTGAAGTCTTTAAGTGAAGGATGAATATCATAGAATCATTAAGCTTGGAAAAGACCTCTAAGATCATCAAGTACAATTGTCAGCCTACCACTAACATGACCACTAAATTATATCCTGAAGTGCCACGTCTACATGTTCCTAGAACAGCTTCACCACTTCCCTGGGCAGCCTGTTCCAAAGCCTCACCACTCTCTCAGTATATAAATTCTTACTCATATCTATTCTAAACCTCCCCTGGTGCAACGTGAGCCCATTTCCTCTTGTCCTATCACTTGTTACTTGGGAGAAGAGACTGCCCTTCCCTCACCTCGCTACAACCTCCTTTCAGGTACTTGTAGAGAGCAATGAGGTCTCCTCTCAGCTTCCTCACCTCCAGACTAAACAATCCCAGCTCCCTCAGCCACTCATCATAAGACGTTCTCCAGACCCTTCACCAGCTTCGTTGCTCTTCTCTGGACCCGCTCCAGTACCTCAGCGTCTTTCTCATACTGCAGCACTCAAAACTGAACACAGTACTCAAGCTGTGGCCTCACCGCTGCCTTCTGGCAAATGCACTTTAGCTAAGCATAACCTGTATTTTGGTCAGATAAGTCAAAAGGTTCATTAAGAGGAGAACTACATGAAATAAAGAGACCTGTAGTATGTAAAGGATGGCAGACTAGATGATTTAATAGTCCCTTCTAGCCACAAACACTATCAAGAACTGTCCCAGAAGAAACCATGCAATAAACACATCTTTATAAACAATTAAATCATACACACTCACTAACCTAAAAAATCTCTCACTATTCTCTTTTCAGAGGTCAAGATCAGCTTCAGAGGTGTTATCCACATGGCAGAATGGCAAAATTAATCTCCTACATGTACAAAAATGTATTTAAGATGTCTCTCTGAAATTCTGCTGCTTCCAGGAATAAATTGTCCACTAAATACCTCTGTGAACCAGTCTACTTGCACACTAATTCCATATAAATAAATTTTATTATGCAAAAGATAACAGTTTATTTTTGTTGCTATATAAAAGCAAAGTAAATAAAACTAGTATGATTTAAAATATTGTTTCCTTCAAATAAAAATCTTATTAATACATCACAACCAGGAGTTTACATATCTGAAGTTATCATAGAATAGTTTGTTATGCTAAAAATACATACAAGCATCCTGTTTAAGCCAAGTGGATAATTTGTATTCGCTGAAAACAAACTCACCAACTCCTTTGTCCTCTACAGAATTCAATACCATTAAATCCAAGCAGTGGCCAAAAGTAGACACACACACAAAAATCTTTATGGTACTGTTTAGCTACTACTTAAAAAAATTAAGTGCACATTATGTATGCAAGTTCAGAGAGCTCTTGCGGTCCCCTCAGTTCAAAAATGTTGGGAGGCATGTGTCTCAGTCAAACCCATATGAAAGCATACGCTGCAGACAAAGCCTTGCCTGTCTCTGCACAACTCCTATACAAGGAAAAGGAAATAAGAACCAGGTAACAACAGAAGAGAGACATGATTTTGGCAACAAAGACATGATGAAAAACCAAAACCATTGCATTTTGCATATCGTTTTCATAAGGGAAAGAAAAGTCTATTCAACACAGTATCACTCGTTCACTTGTACATTTCTCTGCAGTCTGCACTTCTAAGATTCTACGCACATTCTCTTTCCACTCAGGCTGAGACAACAGGCCTAAATTGACCGAGCATCATATATGGGTTCTCAGTTTTCAAAAATCCTTTTTAAAGTTTCAACCCATTATCTCCATTTAAAAGAATAAAAGAGAGGAATTAAGGAAAACATGCAAAAATACATTTACTACATTTTACAGAAAATTTTGCTTGTGTGTTTTCATCTTACTTGGAAAGATTTGGTATGGTATCTACATGTACACAAAAATCACTCAAAATCCTCTGATGGTCATTCCACCACACACGGAAGGCAAAGGACTGAAACACCGTTCAACCATTTTACTTTCATCTTGGATATTCTAAGGATCGGAATGCACACAGTCACTCTGTCCATCTACTCTTTCTTTCCATAACTTCCAAAAGACCAGGACAAATCTTCCACTTGATTTTGACAAAGTATAAAGGAATAAAGGATATCTAAAAGCTTTTTTTGTTCTAAGTCAAAAAAAAAAAAAAAAGAGGGGAAAAAGAAATTAGTACTCCACTAAAACAGCAGCTGTTGCCAATAGTTAATCTTTTGTACTGGAGATACTGTGGGAAGGAGAGTAAGAGAGTGTTGGGGGCAGACATTATATCTGAGGGTTCTCCAAAGAACTCGCGGTATGGTGATTTCATGGGGAAGAGATGCCAGTTATTTTAAAAGGATTTTATACACAATGCAGGAAAAAAAAAAAAGCACTTCGCTACTTCCCTCTTGTAACAATTCACTTGGGTTCTAGACTCAAAAGAAAAATGTGTCTTGGGACCTGTAGCAAAATTGCCTACTTTACTCCACTGTTTTCTTGACAGCATAACTGTTTCTCATATGCCAACCCTACTTTTTTCAAAGTCTCGTTCCCCTACAACAAGAGAGCATGAAAAGGTTACAAACTTAACCTCTTTAAACACCTTTTCATGTCTTCAGCAGTCAATACAAATTTTACAATGCTGTATTGTCATAAGCAATGAGGAAATGAAACAAAGTCAAAATTGTACTGTCACTCTCAATAGTCATCATATCTTTTCATCTGTATACATTAATACTAAAATGTACCTTGACAACTCTGGTATCTTTATTAATTATTCAGTCTGCAGGGGAACTGTGTGCCTGCTTAAGGCATTACCATAATGTTGAAAAGCAGAATGAAGTCAGAAATACTATTTACAAAAACACATTGATGTTTTTGTCTGGTTAGTTCAGCAGTCAACCAAATGGTACCGTTTATGAAAGAGAGAGAGAAAAAAATTGATCTTAATTTGTTTAGGTGCTTTGTTTTAATCTCAAAAGAGAAAAACATAATAGGCAATGTTGTCAATTTCTATAACCAAGCCCTCAATTATAAAATTGCTAGCAGTATCACCACAACTGCGTTTTTCCTCTGTCTGCTGCAAGTATTTCAAACATTATGCTTGTTATATCCTGCAACTGGTCATTCTTGTTAACAAAATTGGAAGAATAACTTAAGAGAATAGCCCACTGCCTGAACAATCAGCACAGCTCTCAAAAAGGAGGTTAAACTGTATCTCAAGGCAGCTGTCAATAAAGAAGGCAGGACACATAATCCTATCCCAAAATGGTATGAATATTTCAATCTGATTTTAAATTACAAAAATACATCATACTTCCTATTTAAATTACATACTTACAAATCATTAGAAGGTCATCACTGAATTTGTTTGGATTTTGCCATTCTCAGACAGGATATCGATGAAAAAGGAAACTGTTTCATGTAAGCAAACATCTGCTTAGACAGAAAAATGCATTTCCAGTATTTGTATTAAATGAAATCTAAAAATTACTATAAACCATGTAGACCATTCCTTAACTAATAAGGCTTTGTCTAATCTCTTCTACAAATAATTCAGTTAAAATATACAGTAATTAACGTTATTGCTTTCAATAGGCTAAAGACAAAAATTATCATCTTTGCTTAAAAAAAAATCCCACCTAAAAACTCCTTCTTGGAAGAAATGCTTCTTCAGAGTATATGCGTTACAAGCAATAAAATTGCATGTTGGCAATTAGAAGAGAGCTAGTTAAATATATAATGGTAAAATAATTTTGTTTATTATGAAACTTAGGAGAAAAGATTGTATTTTCTGCCACATTTCTGTTAAATCTGATTTGATGTAATTTCTTGCATTGCAAGGAGGGCAGAAATCAATTTTGATAACAAGGCTAAATTTATGAAATAAAAAAAATAATGTTTCAAGACAGGCCACTTGACTTACTCTGTAGAAACAACTGACACAACCACAAAAATAATTTGGAGTAATTCTTGTTTACATCTCTGGTGACTGTAACAAAAAAACAAAAAAAAAGCTTTCCCATGTAAGCAACTATCTAAGAGCAGATTTTAATAGTTACAGTATTCCGAAGAACCTCAGAATTTAGACTTCTGCTCTCAGAGAAACAGTACTGAAACTTTCATGATTTACAAAAAACTGAAAAAAAATGACAACTGCTCCACAAAATTGCTTTACCCACTTCCTGAACGTTAACTAGACTTTCTCAAACTTTAACAAGACTTGCTTTAATATCATTCAGTCTCAAGACTGCACTACTGATTAACGCAGGACAGGACTCCACAACCCAACGCCAAGTTCTGTAGAGAACAGTCAAATAAAATAGCCCCAAAGTAGTTTTCTTTCATGTTCAAAGGCAGACTTTATAGCCCTTACAGTCAAACTCTCAAAAACACAGTATTTCTACAACTATAGTTCTACAAATATATAGAATGTCTTCTATAAAGGTATTTCCTGTATACATTTCCATGAGTTTACAGCAGGCATTTTACAAACTCTTCCTCTGTAAATGTCTAAATCCCAGCAGGCTTCTGGCAGGATACCAGAAGTAAACCACCGTGCAAATAGGGGCTATATGTACAAAGCACTCAACAACGCAGTAATTCTCCTTGCATATACATAAGACCAAAACCTCCTGCTGCTACTGCCATCACGGATGAGAAAAGGCGAGTTGGAGAAGTACATTTATGACATAATATGTCCAGTGGTCATCACTCAATGACAACTAGCCAAAAATCTGTAGGAAATTGATTTACTGCTACTACTGATCAAAGAGAAAGTGGGAAAAGGAGATGGTGCTTTGTCTTAGTCACACTAAGCCTGAGCTGATAGTCAGATATTTGTAAGAAAATGCCAGAGAAAAAGGCCAAGAGACATCAGTTTAGGCATCAAACTTCAAGATTTGAACAGGCAGATGTATCTAAATTGTCAACACAAAGGTGACAGTGGGCTTTATGCTATTCTGTGTCTTCCATGAGTATATTTACTTCTAGTCATCTCTGACTCGTTAGTGAGTCTTGCTTTTTCCATCCAGATTTAGAAAGCAACTGTTCTTGTAGTCATTCCCCTCACCTTCCTTGTCTTTGATAAAATTGCTAAACAAAAACTGAAAACAGCATGGATAGCAGTATCAGAAGTTGCTTACAAGGTAGATAAAACAGTTCTGAGATATTTTTCTTTATTTTTCCAGTAGCCTCTTCCTAGAAACATTTTTAAAGAGGTATGGTGGAAATGGAGGAATAATTCCATGTATGTTGCTTGTATCATGACCACTTTGCATCAAAAATATGAGAAGCCAACCTATTTTTCCATTGACAAGGAAGTCAGACACTAGGACATTTCCAAAGGAGATTTTACATCTGATTTAAGATGATTAATATATCTGCTAGAAAGGAAGACACAGATCTATTTAAACAATATCCGTGCAACATAATCTTGCTCAGCTAGCCAATATCTAGAGTACAAGATCTCCTCAAACTCCAACTATGACACATACAAAATACAGTAACGATCTACTTTGCAAGAGGTATCCAAAGCAAAGCTTTATTCAGATTTCTGAGTACTTTGCAGGTACCCTTTCTGATTCATTTCAGTGTCTTCCAGATCACTGTTAAGTGCATTCAAGAAATTGGTGTTATACTAGAGAAATCCTTGAAGTGAACCATCTGGCATTTTGCTGCATGAAATAGACAACAAATCCCAGAGAAAAACCTGAGAGAAAGTACTACTTGTTATTTGCAACCATTAACTTGGGAATAGCAGGGAAAGAAAAGCCATGGAGTCTTCAGCAGCATTTTTACTAAATTAGGAAAATGACAAGTAGTATTTTAATTTGTACTTTTCAGATACTGAGAGGACACTGTTACAGATGAGTATCAGAAAAAACTTATGCACAAAAAGAAGAAATAAAAGTCTTTGGTAATACACAGAAGTGTAGGATAATGAAAAACACTCAACGTTAGAAAATATCTGCACAGGATTTCAAAAGAAGACAGGAATAGGAAGCATGGGATGAATTAATGAACCTCCTCATCAAAATGTCTACATTTCTGCCTTGAATACACCAGCAATTACTCATTGTAAACCTAATCAAAAACTTAAAAGTTGCAATGATAAATTGTAAAAAACCAACCACCACATATTGTCAGTTTCATAACCTTCTGTCTTATATCAAAGGAGTTAATCATTCTCTTTTCACAAAATTCTACAATTGATAATACTTATTGAAATATTTTATATCTTTCAGTGGGAATGAAACTGGCTATTATTCAAGTGATTCTGTACTTTCTTTCTCATAAGACTGCAGGAACTATAATTATACAGACGTTTTTAAAATCAGTGCTTTAGAAAACACAACATAGTGAAGTACTAATCACTGTCCAGAATCAAACTATCTGCTGTTGATAAATATCACACAAAATCCAAGTATGTTAAGGGATGCCAAACCAGAAAGACAAAGTAAGTAGTCTGGTGACTACTTTATTTTATATAAAATAACAAGGACATAATTCTGTCATTATGAAATGAAAGAGAAGCAGATTTTCCAATAAATTTTACCGATCACATTATATACACCTAAACCCATGACCAAACAACATAAATCAGTGTGAAAACACAGTTCACAGAGGAGAATAAATAAAACAAAGTGTACCCTAAAGAATGTGCTCTAAATCACATGCCAATCAGAGCTATGATGGTTATTTAAATCTCATATTGAAAAAAATAAACGCCAAACACCCAAAAAGTCCCAACACCTTCCCCCCCAAAAAACAACAACAAAAAAACCCCCAACAAAAGCCCACAGACTATATGAATAAATATTTTTTACAAACAACTACCTACTGGTTTAAAGGCAGAGATATCCAAGTCTCTTTAACACAGGGAGTTTTCATCTCATCTGAATTTACATACCCTAAAACATCTATCTAGAATAAAAACCACTACATAATTTTGTCAATCAAAATGAAATATTCTAAATAAGTTTTTTTAAAATCTACTTCATAGGTAATTTTTTTCTAAGTATACTCAAATTACAAATATTTTCTTTTTTTTCAAGCTATGATTTAATATCCCTAGATTTACAGAAAATCTAGGGTTAGGGTTGCAAGGCTAGCACTGGACAGGGTAAACCTGCTTAGACATGAAAGTCATTCAATCATTCATTAAGATTCAGATGTTTAGCAATGCATACGGTAAGAATGGATTCCATGAGTATTTTATGTAGGCCAAAACAAACATTAATGTTTTCATACACTATTAATTTTTAATGTATCTCTCACTAATGCTACTGAAACTCACTGGAAGGTCATAATACCTACTGTAATCTAAAAATTCACATATTTAGAGCTCAGTGCATGACATGAAAGTGCTTTGAAAGGTTTTTAGTTTCACATCCCACCTTTGATTTTAATTCAACATGCTTAAGATGCCGGACCACACCATTTCTAATAAGGTGCCCATGTAAGCTTCTCCAGCAGCAGAAGTTGGCCTCAGGCAACAGCCCTTTCCAAGTTATATGTCAAGGCAGTTGGTAAGTGTATGTACTAAACTCCAGGGTTGTTACATATGCACACATGCATGCCGAAACTACGCATACACTATCTGAGAAATCAGGTTGGCAGGAGCTAAAAACCATTCCTGATTACTTCATCCAGTCTACCTCTAGCCGTCAGAGAAACTGTGAGCATTAGCAAGCTGTTCCCATCTGCCATTTTTCTTCAGGAGGGGATAAAGGGGCTCAACTCTTCCTTGTTGCAACAAGATATCTATCACAGGTGACATCATCCTCTGAAAAACTGATGCCCAGGAGTACAGTGCTGTTTGTTTCCAGAGAGTCCTCAGATTTTGCAAGAGATGGACTGATGAATTAAAACACATTTATAGCTAGTTGATTAATATGAACACAGAAAAAGAACATGCTTGATAATAAAATTAGGTGGGTATGTTTTTGTATGCAGTAGGACTGGAAAACACCATCTGATCAATTTGGTAACCTACTAAATTTTTCATGTCACACTTCATTAATTACCTTTCCCAAGACATCAGCGAACACTTACATTGATTTCTTCCCACACTAATAGTCTACTATGATAACTGTAATCTCTAGTTTATAGGTTCCTTGTAAAACTTCACGTGAGTCAACAATAGCCCTTCCATTTTTGAAAGTTCAAAAGTCCTTTCTGGTATCACCTTTACATAGTAATAGATACAATGCATTAAATAACTCACATAATTACATTCTACTCAATATACAGTACACTCCTCCCTCTCCCCACCCCCTGACAGTGTTGCATTATTAATAAAGACAAGAAAAATAACAGTTTCAGCTAAAATCCTTCTAGTATTTCATAGATATATTCCTAAATAATGGTAGTGAAACAATCTTTGGCAGTTATTCTTCTCCAAGAAAAGATCAGCTATACATGAACTTCAGATAACGCTTTGTCTAGCCTGCTTTGCAAAAAGCTTCTAATGATGTCAATTCCACAGTCCTCCTAGGAAATCTATTTCAATTTATTCATCTCTGTGCTTAGAAAGGGCTCTTTTCCCCTAATGTCTACTAACCTCTAACCTGTATATATCCTGCTGCAACTTAAAGTCAGAACTTCCTGTTACATTCCTAATAATATAGAGAAGCATTTATTATCGTCCTTCTACATATCGAAAGACAATCACCATAACTCTCTTGGCACCACCCTCTGGGTAAAAGACATCACAATCTTTTTTGAGGTACCTGAGGAGATGAGAAAGAAGGGAGGAGAACAAAGAAATTCTTATGATGAAGAAACTCCAAGTTTTACTGACAGGTTCTCCAATTTTGAGAAAAATAAAAGGGAAAAAAAGTTCAGAAAACTGAAATAAAATATTAAAGACGTTTCTCAATTTAATAACCTAACTCATCTATTGTTAGGAAAGCGATACCCAAGGAAAGATAGCATCTTTCATTACACTGCTCTTACGCATCACCCTAAGCACAATCAGGACTACGAGGAAGGAGACAGAGTTCTCTAGTAAAAGCAACAGAAAAAACATGTTCAAGTAATTAGACACATGCCAGTTCTGATCTACAGTAACAGTTTACACGAAGCATTTAACAATTTTTTTGGTACACATCATAAGCACTGCCTGTGATCTCTTCCAGACATGTTAAGGTTTCACTTCATAGAAATAGTCATTCAAATCTGGAAGGAATAATCTGATCTAATCTGGTCTTTGCATGGATCCTTAATGCTGTATTTGTCATAGTTCAGTGCTACTGAAAGAAAAGTCTACTCATCCCCAGCACATTTTTTGTTACAATTTTTTTTTGTTGTTTTGCACAACACAGAGCACACAATTTATTGAATTGCTATCCTGTATCTAACCAAACAATGCTGCAAGGAAAAATGTACTATTCCGAGGAGTTTCATTTGACTAGGTTAGTCATACTAGGATAGTACAGACTGAAGAGTTTCTAAAGAACAATTTAAAGCATAAGCGTGTGAAACAAAACAAGTATTAAGAAAAAAATGGGAAAATACCATCTTACTATACATTCCAAAAGATATTTTTGGCTGTAATAAACAAGACCTTAGAGTTGGCCTTCAATTTGTAGAATGAATTGTACTACAAACCACATTTCTGGAAGGCAACTGTATTTCAGATACTTTTTAGGAAAGGATGTAGTAAGGTTATCCCTAGACAAAAAGAAACAAAACGTAGTAAAATATTACAAGGGCTGCATCTGTCAGTGGCCATTTTCACCTCTGGAGAGATTTCACCGTGTGTCAATCACCACGCTACAGGTAGCCCTTTTTTAAACTGGTGTCACAGTTATATTCACAAACATAACAGGAGGTCAAAAGAAACAGATGCAGATTATAGGATCCAAACTCTCCCAGTAGCCAGCCTCCTATCTCAAAGTAAGTCACAAACAGTATTAAAGTTTAATTGATCTCTTATCATAAGACAGTCCCTTTAAAAATCTACGTTCATCAAATAAAGAAAAAGGTTTATTAGTTGGTGATTTTTTGCTTAAACTTCCAGTTGAACCTGTCAGTACAAGAGTAGATTGCATTCAGCTACCTTAAGTGCATATCTTCCTCGTTCATTCCCACAACTGCCAAAATCCCCTCAATGTCCTGAGGGTCCTCGCTTTAAGTATGGGTGGCCAGTGGCACAATGTTGTATACTAAGGGTCAGTAGTTCTGAAAAGCATTCACTCCTATCGCTCAGAAAGATGGCTGGACATAGTGACCTTCAGAACAAGGTTCATCTTTATTCCCAGGCTTCGTTCAAGAAAAATAAATTCGAGATGGCAAGGAGTCTTGATAACTGGCTAAGGAAGCAGCCGGTGCCAATATTATTGCAAAAAACCTACCTCGGGCCATACTGTAATAATAAGCAATTAACAAACAGCAACGCAAAAGTAGTTTGGTTCTCCATTCTGCCAGCTATTTAGTATTAACTAGTTTTTGTGCCTGCTGATCAACTCAGATGAGGAAAATTCATACTAAAGCAAAGCTTATCAGCCAGCATGTCTGTCACACACATGCACAGACCTCAGAGCTGCCTGTAGTCTGATCAACACTTGGCCCTTCTAAAACTACCACATACACTTAAACATTACATTGAGTTATTTACACTTTTTTTCAGGCATACTAGGCCAATGCTGTCACTGAGGAACCAAGCTGATCTCCTCAGTTTTCTCCACTGGCAAACGAACTTTAGTCTACTTCAGTCAACACAGCTATCACCAGGTGGAGTCATCTTACAAACTGAAAATAAATTTAGAACTATAATGTATGACCAAAGGTGAAGCAGCAATGTTTCCTAAATTTTCAAAGCAACAAAATATTTAATACTTAATGCTAACAAATAAAAAGCAAAAATGGAAGCTGATTGTTGGAATTAGCATACAAAAACTAAATTTAAAGTAATTACTACTAACAGTAGTAAAAGAGTAAGTTCTGAAGCACTACAACACAAAAGTTAAAACTAGTCAATATACGGCTGGTGTGCCTACTTAGCGAACTATCTGCTGTACACTGCCTTGTAAAGAGTAGTGCCTTAAGCCTTAAAAGATTGTTCCTCTGCAAATGTCAAGAAAGCCCATGTATAAAATGGTCACAAAATGAAAACTGTCTGCATTAAATACTACTACACCATGGGCTCTGTCAACTGAAATTTGGTGTGGATCTCCAGTTCACTGAGACCCAAGCAGTTTCACCAGTCACTTGACTATCCCAAAAGTTTCACTATTGACATGTACTTAAATTAAATAGCCTCCCTTTAGCAACTTGCTTAAAACTGTAACTGAAAAGCAAAATGAGTTATTCAGGGTTGCAGAGTGTATTTTACTTCAGCGGTTCCTATACAAGCAACATTTAGACCCACTTAATTAAACATTCTGTATAATGCATCATATATAGCAAGCCACCTTATTATATATAGCAGAGCAGTAGCCCCTCTGTCCAGAAATACTTTTGCCATGGCCTGGGCTGTCCAATTCAACTCATTCTTGGTTGTACTTTGTTGCCTGCAAAGAGTATCTCCAAACCTTCTCCAGTTTCTTTCAACCACTCACACCATCAGCACTGTGAAAGTTAACTCAAAAGGGCCACCATTAACAGCCAAAGGCCTCTCTCTGTAAAACCACACAGCATGTTTTCTTTTCTAGTACTCTCAGTATCTGTAGTGCTTCCCTCCTCAATTAGAGGAGCACAGAAAAACAAAAGCAACTTTGAAAGACTTATCTACAAGGCTTGCAGAAATGAGAACAAAACAGGGAAAGACTACATCACCACTACAAAATGAACGGAGCCCCTTGTTGCCTTTACTTGTCTCGTCTGTGCAACAAGTTCCAAAAGCTGCGTGGAGCAGAAGAAAGAGGCAGCGCTGCCCCTTACGGCTCTCTGAAAAGCACTGAAGGAGGAAGCACCAATCCACAGAACACAATGGTAAAGAGCAAGCATGTACATTTGGAAAGATAAGGGAAGAGAAGACGCTGATTTAGGAGGGAGTATGTGGAAAAGAACAGAAACAGTGCCTGGTTGGGAACTTATTGGTCTAATAACAACACAAAGAAAAACTATGCTACAACGAACTGCAAGATTGCTATCATCGAGACTGCCAAAATGAAATAAAATGCCAGCATGCTTGTAGAAGTTAAATTTGATACCCTTCTGCCAGGTTCTCCTTCCCCTGTCATATGCCTTATGACAGAGCTTTAAAGCTGTGGGTAGACTGTTCTGGAGATGAGCAGGGATTTAAGCAAAGACAGCTTCTCTGTAATAACAATCCACAGAATTGAAGATTGCAGAAATTGGAAGATGTGTGGTGAAGGAAGCAGTTTCGGTGTTTCTCCATTTATGCTGTCTGTAGTCACAGGTGAAAGCAGCCCCACAGAGCAGAGCTTAGCTCACAAAAACAGTTGTCCTACCAAACTCAGGAGTAGGCTAGCATTGCTCAAAACTGTCACTTCACTGAGAGTTCTGCCATACCCTCAGAGAGGCATGCCCAGCATAGGCACAGATTTCAGTGATTTTACTTGACAAAAAGCAAGTTCTTAGTGCATACACAAAAGACTCAACCTTGGGCAGATGTCAATAATGGTCTTTTATGAAGACAACACAACATCTCTTCGAGAGCCTGTCACATTTGCAGATTCCTGCCTATGTGTAATAAAGATTCAGAATAATATACCATCTCTTCTATAAGTAACCTGCAGGCCTGTCTCCTGGGCCTTTCCCTCATGGCACTGAAAATAAAAAATGGAACAACTCTGGCCAGAACTACAGAGCTTCTCTGTCATGAAAGATTAGCACAAGAGCAATCACGAACAGTAAAAAAAGACAAAGGTATTTCTGGACTGCAAAACCACAAAAGGACTTTGAAAAACTAATGCACTATTGGTACTACAGCTCTCTCCTCCAACATGCACTTAAAAAACCTCAAAACCAACAACAAAAAATCCCCACAAACTAAACTCCAAAAGGAGTCA
Organism: Apaloderma vittatum; assembly: GCF_000703405.1. Taxonomy (NCBI): domain Eukaryota; kingdom Metazoa; phylum Chordata; class Aves; order Trogoniformes; family Trogonidae; genus Apaloderma; species Apaloderma vittatum. Next base: position 32,408 of record NW_009725478.1, read on the forward strand.
AATAATGATCCACGTACCATGCTGTCATTCCCAGAGTTGTTAAGTCTGTATTGATGAAGTAGGATTGCCAGTGTATCGCTGTGAGCCACTTCAACATCTCCTATCTATTCACAACTATTCTTCATGTTTATTTTTCACTTTGAGCCTCTGAAGTGAGAGATGTTGGCAGGACATAACATGTATAAGAAACTTAAGAGTGCAGCCCAACTCTGTCTGCAGTACTGGATAAAATAATAACTGAAAAATCCAGCATGTATACCAAACTTATTACTAGTACTTACAGGTACTAAATAAATATGGACACAAAACAACTATCCTTGAAGTAACTGAAATTAATTTGTAGAAGCAAATACTACAGCAGATACTTCAGTTCCTCCTCACTCCTCATTCCCCACTCCCCAGCTCTTCTGCGTGCATTGAACAATCGTCTGGAATTGTCAGTCCATCATTCAGAGTATGAAGGCAAGCACAGCTGGCCTAGGGATGCACTCACTCGGAATGAATAACATAACTACACAATTCATCTGTAGGGATCAGCTTCGGCGACAAGTTGTATGATCCCTAAATCTTTGACCTTTATTTTGCAGTCAGAAAGAATACTTGCAATAAAGTTCCAATTAAAAGCTTATTTCAGTGACAGTGCTGTTTCAATAGCAGCGAATTACCTTTGCAATAAATGTCACCTCTTCTGTATCGAGCTAAGAAGCAAGAAACCTACGTTCTCCTCTCACAAATGCCATTTCTTTGTTGCAACAGCAAGGACTAGTGCCAATAACTGCTTAAAAAAAAAAAGTTTCAGAACAGAAAATAAACTTAGTTTTGCCAAGAACAGTTAACCATTGGGTAATACTGCACCTCCAGACATTTAGCAACTTTAACTGTTGGTTAAAGTTTTCTAGGATGCAGTAGCAGAAAGGTTGGGAAGGCCACGTTTTACCTTTACATGGGGAAGGGCATGTTTACCTTTCAGTCCAGCTGGATGTCAGCCCACAACAGTTTCACTTACTTATCTAAGCATTCTCGTATCAGCGTGTTGATTTTCACATTCATAGCCCATTGTCTCTTTCTCAAACTCCTCTTGAGTATGAGCAGAGTAAAAAAATGAAAAATATTTTATCACACCCAATCTTTATATGCTTTCCTCTGAAATGACCTTCTGCTCTTAGCACACTTCTTTTTACATACTCAAGTACTGCAAATGAGATCCCAGCTTCCAGGGACTAGCATTAAAAAAACATGTATAGTGCAGCCTGATCCTATAAAAGGTCTGTGGTTCATTACATTAGAGGGGGAAAAAAAAAACAAACAAATTTTACTCTGATGATGACCACTCACATCAGTGATGAGAAGTCTCAGAGCTTGTACAGCTCAGCGTAAAGAAAGGAGAGCCTTCTGAAGTTAGTGTCTTGTAAAACAAGAAGGATGATCTTTTCAAGGTCTTATATTGAATTAGATTCACCTCTGTTAGATTTCAGCCCACAACTACTTCCCCATCTTCTGCTCTATAGACAATTCCTTCTGCTCTGATTAGCCTTAGGTGTTTTATTTAACAGTATCATTTTAAAGGCAAATTCTTTTACGGCACTGTGAATAGAGACATATACTTCAACTGTCTTGCGTGCAGGGTGTTCAATTTTCCATTAACTGCTTTATGACTCTTCCTTCACTCTCCTAAGCTGAAACTTTCAACGTTTACAATACCAAGCAAACCTAAAAAAACCAAAAAAACCACCCAGGTAAGCAGCTGAGTGGGACTTCGAAGAAACAAAGGCAATTTCCATCAGTTGTCTGCTATCTCAACTGAAGCATAGAAAAAATGTCAAGGATTGAGAATACTCCTTTCGTGGTTCAGTTCAGTGTGTTTTGAGCTACCTCAGCTGTTTTTATATAAACTAAGGTGAAGAAGTATTCATGTAGCTTTCCCATAGGGCTTTGTTCTGGAACGCAATACAATGCATTGGCTCTGCTGTCTGGATATGGGGAACAAAGACTACATAAGCAAAGATACGGACAGAAGAATTGCTTCAGTTAATGTCCTTGCGTTGTGTTAAATGATTGAGTATAGTGCCTTTAAAAAAATATAGGAAAACCATAAGACATGAACCACTAAGAAGCACTTAAAATGCATTACTTGAAAGATGCTGCGGTTCACGTTCCGTAAACAACTATCCAGTTACTTCAGGAATAATAATTCAGGTTAAAGAACTGTAGATTCTCATTAAGCAACTAAATAGTAATTCAGATAAGCCTAAAGATATTTTATTTGCCTCCTTACAGATGCTGAACAACAAATCACAACTACATAACAAATTTCTTAAAGGTGCAATGTAATTTCAAATCATAGCTAAGATGATTTGACAGTCTCCTCCCTCTCATTTCCTCCCTTGCGCTAGTAATAACATTTTTCTGAATTTTCAGGGATTCAGCTCAGGGATCTAAAGCAGCAGAAAGTTTTTCTGTGTGTGGGCAGAAGGGAAGGACAAGCTTTCTACAGGAAGGGAACTCCCTGAAGTGGTTCACCATTGGGTGGGGAAAACAGCAGAGCAAGACAAAAGAAGTAACATCTAAAAGCAGCAAGAAGGGAAGAGGCGGATCCATCCTTTTCAGCAGCCTTCAGATTCATCTCCCTGAAACTGAGCCTGCTAACCAGAAAGAAAACTGGGCTGCTCCTATAAAATACTCTGAAGTTTGGTTTGAGTTCATGAGAAGAACCCAGTCCCTGTCCTCTCAGAAAAGCCAGGCAAGTCTACAGGCATGAAGTTCACTCTGAAGAACATTGCTTTGAACATGTGGTATTGGGAAATGCCCCTTTGGCTTCCACCAGCCCCAGAGAAACGTAGCAGTGATAGCTACTATAGGACACAGAGATTCAGATATAGTTTTCTCAAATAAAGTGTTTCGTTTAAGCTCTCTTCTTTTACCATTTTATTGAGAAATTTGTAATCCAGAACTGGACATCTGCCTCACTGGAATTTAAGTGCCTTTTTTTTTTTTTTTTCTTAAAGCAAATCAATGTTTAAAGGGAGTTTGGATTAATCTGACCTATCTAGGGTGTTTTCCCTTGCCAAAGATAACAAATTCAGCTCTATCAGCTTTTCAGACAAACTATTTCACCCTTTATGTCTAGGAATCCAGAAGCTGGAACATGCTATATATTAAGGTACAAGACTTGGTCTAAAGCTAGTATTGTCAAGTAGTAGACTCAAGTGGAAAGCTGGATCTGCAAGATTCAACTTTTTGACCTGGCTACTAGGAGACAAAGTCTATGTTTTTACATACCTGCACAATGATACAAGCAAATACAATGTAGATCATGGGAGGGAAAAAGTGTTCTCTAGCCCCTTATTACTACATAAAAGGCAAAACTAAGTCTTTCAGCTTCACCTTTACAGCCTCCCCATCCCTTCTGCAGCAACAGCACTCTTAGTCTATTAAGAGCGAACAAGTGGCTACAAAGATTAGACAGAAGGAAAGAAAAGTTCACAAAATTTAAGTGAAATATGGACAAACTGATGAACACATTACACTGCTAGAAAAACTGTATATGGAGACATTCTTCTGGATGAAACTGATTTTGTTTAAACTTAATGCTGCTTACATGATAAGAAAATACTAATCATAAATCAGAAAAAGCCAGACAGATAGTAGATGGAAAAGCCTGGTGAGGAAGAGCAGATAAGGGAAAGAAAGTAAGCAAAGAAACCCCCAGCAATGTAGGAAAACCACTTTGAACCAAGAAAGATATATTCAAAGGTAAGAAAGGTGAGGACAGCAAGAACAGCTATGGCTATTTCACCTGCAATTTTTTAAGTTTTGCTGGACTGAGACTTTAGGTTCAGATCCTAAGACTAGATAAAACAGAAGTTCTTGTAATGCACAGGTAATTACACATGTAATAATGGGTCATTAAAACAAATTAGAATTATCTCACTAGATACACACTTGGCTGTCTTACAGGAAGAAGTTCTCAGATTTTCACAGGTAACACAGAATGGCTGAGATGGGACGAGTCCTCTGGACATCAAAGTCCAATCCCCCAGGTCAAAGGAGGGTCAGCTGGAGGAAACTACTCGGGTTTATAACTGGTTTTCAGTACGCCCATATCTGGTCTGGGCAACCTATGCCAGTGTTCAGTCATCCTCACAGAACAGAAAAACCCAAATCAAACAGGCAAACAGACAAAAAAACCAAACCAAAACAGAAGTAATTCACTGAGGCAAATCAGAAGTGACTTATCTCCTGACACATTCTAATCTTTGTATCTTACCATTCAACACATTTCCTGTACTAGTCTACTCAGACTACTGACAAAGTTTAGTTGGCTGCTTCCACACCTGATGCCTGTCCAGCCCCAGAAAGAGTTCAAATCATGTTGAATCATAAAAGTACCCTAAAATTCGTATTTTTTCACTATATAGAAGCACTATGAGAGCAGTCACTGCTATTCTTTTATTTTTCTTCTTAGTGCTTTTAATAGCTTTACATAGTTCCTAATTATTGAAAAAATAACTCTTCCACATTTGAATTCAACACTAGAAAGCCTTTTTTGCTAAGGTTTCAAGTATTGGCATGCTCCAGCATTTACTAAGGAACATGTATAGATAGTGTGGGTTTTCATCGCACAGCTATGAGCACAAATAAACACACCTGCAAAATTTAAGTCTGACACTTGCTTCTCTACCCTGAAACATGGCATTTATAACCAGTGGGATATCTAACAAGTGCTTTGCATATGGAAGACCAGGACTGCAATTTCCTGATATCCAGACAGCTCAAAAAAGAGGCTACATAATTTATCACCACCAAACCCAAAAGTTTCATATCAGTACTCCCAGAGGCAAAAAAGCTTTCAACTCCTGTCCATGTTGTTTAATCTACATTCACAGCTCCTACTAATATACCTAGTGTTTATGCTAAAATAGTAACAAATTCTAGTATATCTGTTCCTTGCTTGTAAGACTAGTATATATTTATCATATGTATAAAAAAATACATACTAAAACCTACAAATTTATTTTGTACATTCACTCCAAACAGGCATGTAACAATATTATCTTGCACTTAAACTATTAACACGAAATTCACAAACTGCAGATTTTCTGTACATCAGCTTGACATTCAGGTTCTCAGTTTTCAGTCTAATTCTCGGTATTCTATGCAGTCTCTGGTTTGTAATTATTATTTTTTTTAATAAGAGTAAAATTTAAAGAAGCTGAACTGACTGCATATTCACCACAATAAAGGCACACTGCCAGTATTTATTGCAGTAAGCAACTTAAAGGGACAACAGGAGTGGAAAAACGTAAAACAAAACCAGCTGTGATCTCATTAACCAAGCTCATTATGTAAGACCTCATTAGCCACCATCCCACAACAATGTGAATAAACCCTATGGACACTGACAAAAAAGAAGTGATCAGGGATACAGAAGCTGAATAATCATATAACAAGCACTACAGCACACTCTCAACTTAATAGTTCAAGGTCTGGAATGCAATTGGGTAGGATCTCCACAGACACGTCGGCAGAAAGGCCCTGGTTGGGCTTCGCACGCACAAAAGCCCCTTCGCCTAGTAACTGCGCTACAAACAGGAGTTCGAACGTGAAGGTGTACAGCTCGGTAAGGGACAGGGTGTGTTACACAAAACAAATTCTGGAACAGCTCAGCCTCCTTCACTAAGTACATGTTATGTTTGTAGCACTGAATACTTCTGCAATGTGAGAATTTTATTTTTGGCTATTACACATAGGCTTCATCTTGATTTTAGTCTCTCTCTAGTTTGTAAAAAGTTTAACCACTTATGACTTTTTTATTAAGTTCTGAAGCAGCCTGGAACTTACAAGATCGTCAGCCACTACAGCCTCACTTAAAAGAATCATCAATCAAGATGAGTGATAAGATATATTTTATCTAACAACTGTCACAAAATTACAAGTCTAACCTCACATTCTGAGGGCTGAAGATGTACAGAAGTATTATCCATCAGCATTACTGAATATTTGAAGATATTTATATAGGTAAGAAAACCAAATTTCTGAAATTTCTTTTTTTCCCCACTCTGGAAGGGATACCAAATATCCCAGGCAAGAACTTACACCTTACAGGTGATTGTCCCTCTGTACTCAGCACTGGTGAGGCCACACCTTGAGTATTGTGTTTAGTTTTGGTCACCTTGGTATAGGAGAGATATCGAGGTGTTGGAGCAGGTACAGAAGAGGAAAACAACACTGGTGAAGGGCCTGGAGCACAGATCTTACGAGGAGCGATTGAGGGAGCTGGGTCTGTTCAGTTTGATGAAGAGGAGGCTGAGGGGGGATCTCATCATGCTCTACAATTGAAAGGACATTGTAGAGAGGTTGGTGCTGGTCTCTTCTCTCATGTAATTAGGGATAGAACCAGGGGGAATGGTTTCAAATTGCAGCAGGGCAGGTTTAGGCTGTATATTAGGAAGAAGTTCTTCAAAAAAAGGGGTCAGACACTGGAACAGACTGCCCAGGGAGGTGGTTGAGTCGCCATCCCTGGATGTGTTCAAGTGTCGCTTAGATGTGGTGTTGGGTGATATGGTTTAGGGGTGAACTTACAGTGTAGGGTTAATGGTTGGACTCAATGATCCCAAAGGTCTTTTCCAACCTGAATTGTTCTATGATTCTATGATTTCCTGAAAATCCTGAGAGGACATGGTACCTGACAAACCAGTATCACTTCTTATACTGCTATACTCTCTATTTTCATTGCCAAAGTAAAGGTAGAAATAGGTAGAAATATACATAGAACTATAGGTGAGAAAGGAGTACATTAAAAGACAAAAAATTATGTTAAAAACTTGTCTTCTGCATGAAACAGCAGATAAAGGCCATCAATAAAGCTGAAAAATAATAAAAATAATAGTAGTAGTAGTAGTAATAATAATAATAAGAATAACAACAACGACAGCAACACCTCCACACCACCACAAATAAAACCCCACCACACACTCAGGAAAAAAACCAAACAGCTGTTCAACATTTCTTTTGGAAAAGGAGTTAGCATCACAAAACCATAAAAAAATCTCTGCAGTTTCAGGGGAAGGTAAAAGTTCCAAAACTAAGAAAGGTTATCCTTTTGTTATCCTCAAAAGTTCAATTTATGCCATAAAATTAACTCAGAGCAGCTTTAACATTTCAAACGGATGTACTTGCCCAGTGAAGTGCTATTTTAAAATAGGGCAGTACAAAACTATTTCCATTTGATCAGAGAGACACTTCAGCAGACATACCTGCACAGGTCACTGTGAAAATTAGAAGAAATGAATTAAGTAAATCTTTTTATGCCCTAGGTGAGGGAAGTCCCTTGACAAGGAAAAAAATATTAGAAATACTTTGTAAATGAAATATATTTGATTGCGAAAGTTAATATTTCAGTGTAATTTATGTGCAAAGAATAAACACCACCTGATTGGAATGCACACCATCCCTTAGGAATATGCCATATAATTTGGTATACCTCAGTATGTATATATTGATATAACTCAACACAAAAAGTAAACCCTAAAGACTAGACTTACCATATTCCATGTCTTTTTCACTAAATTGTCAGAGATGTACAACATGGAAAAATGAGAAACAGAAATATTGCTCTGGTTAAATTTTAATGACGAATTTTTGTCTCAAACAAAGAAAACTGGGGGGAAAACACCCCTACTCATCACTCCATTCCCTTACACAGCTATGCACTATTAGGTGGCTACTGCCTTCCATGTAGAAAAGGATGCAGTTCTCTCTCAAACAACCACTTTAGTTTATATGCCAAGATTTTCTGCTTTAAAATCCATTTTGACATCTTCAGCAACCACAATTTTACAGCAGCCTTTAACAACTGAAGTCAGATTGGTAGCATTTCCTTCTAAGGAACCTATAGTTTAAGGATATGGTCATCAAAAGACAAGTAACCTACTAAAAAGCAGAGGAAGAAAGATAAAGGAGGTTATTAGACAAAGAACATTTCACCTACTCAGAATATGACCTCACACTAAGAATCCACCTCCAGCAAGAGCAGAAAACATTTGTTGTAAGATGCAGTGAAAATGCTCAGCTTACTGACATCAGTGTTTATACGCAGAGGTTTGTCACAGAGAGCAGCAAGTTACACCACTCTGCCATAGCGCACGCTATAGAAGTTCAATATTGAACAATCTACACCACATCAGAAAGAGTGACTCACGAATGTCCTCCAGTCACACTGGTTTTCAAAGTGGGAGGCATGGAGCAGGTTGCCAAGAGCAGATAGAAAGCAGCGACTTGTACACGCATAAGCACGTAACAGTCTCAATTTAAATAATTTTCCAGCAGCATCTTTTGAAAGACAGTGCAATTGCACAAATGCTCACAAAAATCAAGAGTTAACAAGTGCAAAAAAAAAGAATTAAATCTCTAGTTCGGTGAATCAGTGCAAGTATCAAATGGTATCGGAAGCGATAGGGCTCTGACTCACGTTTACAGAGAAAAAAGCTGCACTGCTTCAGCCTTGCCGGCATCCTACCATCTGCTCCAACCTTCTTCCAGAGCCACTCACCCTGCAACTGAGTTGACAGAAAAAACCATGACTGTGCCTGAGTCAATTCAGTTCAATCGACATCTTCACTTCAGGTCACCTTTTACAGGAAGTTTAATTTGCCTGCCTGAACTGAAGCAGCTCAGGTGCAGACGTGTTCCCTCCTGCTACCTGCACCGGGAGGGCCAAGGAAGGGGCCTCGCACACAGGGCAGCGTTAACTTACAGCAGCCAAGCAGCCAAGCTCATCTCCCGCTGCTGTGGAACTCCCCAAGCTTGTGCACCCATTCAAGAACTGCCATTTAACAACAACATGATGTCTGGTTTACATATCCTGCTGTGTTAAATATGTCCTTCGGCCTCCATTTTGCTTTCCTATAACCTACAGAAGCAGTTCCCCAAATGACCACAGGCATAAAGGGTTCTTTTCTCTTTTGGGCACGTATACCTAGCTGAATAAAAGCAGTATGTATGAAGTGCCTTAGTTTTGCCTCTCTTTATTACATCAAATAAAGGACTTTACATATATGTTAATACAGAGGTCAAACTGACTAGGTACAGCAGTGAGATTTGCCCTTCAGTTACGAATGCTATCTTTGCTCCAGGGGAAGGAATTTGTTTTCCAAGCTTTTCATGCAACCACTTTTACATGAGCACTGAATAATAAAAAAAATAATTAAAATGTCTGTGTAATTGGGCAAGGCAAAGGGAGAAAAGAGAGTCAATACAAAACCAAATTCGCAAGAAAAAAAAAGAAAAACAGCTAAATATCACAAGGTTAGACTTAGGAAATATATTACAACAATAAAATAACATCTCCAAGTTTTAAAGACAAATTAATTTGTGGTGCCTCATGTTAAGAATTTTTAAATAGGCATCATTTTTAAGAATACTTCAAGCACACCATCTCTCTTGGGACCAAAAACGGCTTCCAATAATTTATATTACATTTAATAGACAAGTTACAGAAATGAAACTGCATGTTATTTACATTCTCTTCCTTTCAAAGGGAAGGCAGGAATTATAAATATTTCACCTGCTTGAAAGCTCATGGTTTATTGTTGCTTTTCCTTTAAGCAAGTTCTAGCTTACCTCTTTGAAAATGATAAGAATAGTAAAATGATAAAAGGAAGAAGTGGTGATGTACTTGGAGTATATGTGAGATAAAAGTCAGAGAGAAGGGAATAAAATCAGCCAAAAGTAGGAACTGGAAAATGCAGGCAGGAAAAAACACAGAAGCATAGATATGAAGAAACAAAGATTACAAAGGCATGGTTCAAATGTCAGAAGCTATACAGGTTAAAATGCATGACATATGTTTGCTTTTGGAGAGTTAGGATTTGTTGATTCAGAGAAATTCATTTCTCCCACGGAGACGATTCCAAGCACATGACATACCCATTCACGCAAGGCTGTGTCAAGAGTAAAATCAAGGGGGGCAGGTGGGTAGAATATCACATTGGAGAAACAACTGGAGCCAAAAGGATAAAAGACAAGTGTTCATGCTAGCTAAATGACTTCTCAGAAATTAGCTGTCCAAGTCACTTCTTTCCTACTCCCCCTCTGTACTGCCTGCAACCAGGGAATGACTTGGAACACAAGTACCTATTTTTCCAGTTTCCAGAACCAAAGGGAACAAAACCATTAATTCCAATTGTAGCAAAAAGACCAAGAAATTCCAAGAATACGCAAGTATATCTCTCTTCAGTTACAGGTTGACTTTACAGTTCAGAAACACAAGGTACATGCCCATTTAAAAATCCTCTTGCCATGTGTACACAAAGGACTGAAACACATTTGTTATATTCTGTAAAGAGCTGATTTATGAGGCGCATCATAGCCGAATCAGCCAAATAATGGAAGTGATACTAACAACTCAAATGATCAATAAATAGTAACTTTAAACTACTAGGAAGAGACCCAGTTAAAAACTGCTTCAAAGTAACACTCTCTAATCATAGAGACTCCCCTTTTCTTTGTAACATCAACAGCCTTCTGCAGTTCAAACATCACAAACGCTGAACGCCATTCTCATAGTCTTAAGGTTTGTTTGTTAATTATCATTCAGAGTGCTTTTTAAAGAACAAAATCTACCTTATTATTATAAAAATGAAATATCACTGCCACCATCTACTTTGATTTTCCCTAAAAGTAGAGTGCAAAAGATATAAGAATGACTCAAGACCAGTATACACACACAGAATGTATAGATTTAGATAAAGTCCAAGATGTTTCCCTGCTTCAAGACTGTCAGTTAGAATCAGCACTAATTATATATCAAAATGCTGTAGCTTGACTAAAAATATTGCCCACCACATACAGTTACAGTGCAAATAAGCTCAAAGACACAACAGAGTGTTCAACTCTGGTAGAGACCATAACTCAGAACTAATGAAATCAGAAGGTGACAAACAGTGAGCAGCCCATCTTGCTTAAGCAGTTCTGAATCATGCTGCTGCAGAGAGTATTTATCTCTGAGGGATCAAAGTATTAAAATGTATAAATAAATTGTAAATGGTAGCTTAATAAGTAAGTTTTACAATCGTGATTATAAAACATTACAGTTTTGAACCTACATTTACATTCCAGTATTTGGAGGAGGTCCAGCACTTGCCTTCAGAGGCTCTGCTGAGGGTAATGAGACTGCACACAGATGGAAGTGTCAGCCTACATAGCCAAATTTTTCAAAACTAGGCCTGATCACGGCTAACAGAATAGAGCAGCACCCAGTTCTGATGCAATACTATCAGGTTACACCTTTAATAACTTTAAAACCAGGAAAGTAAACACACTTGCAGTATGCAGATACCATCGCTGTGTCATTTCAACTACTCAAAGGATGTTCAAGCAGCTTCATAACATCTACAGAAGATTTACAACTAATAAATCCCTCAAAAGTAATCTGGAGTCCGCTAAAGACTATGTGAACTGCTGAGTTCACATATATATTTAGCCACTGGTTACCTGCTGTGTTTTTCTACCTTCTTTACTACTAGCAGTATGGTAAGATGCTCTACATATAAGCGGTACATTCAGGGTTTTTAACATCGCTATCTTCTTTCTTGAAGATGCCAAGTAATGAATGACCTTTGTTGTTCAACCATATTACTTAGCAAAGCGAACAGAATTTCTGGAGGCAGTGCTGAAGCTTACACACTATTTTCTTGAGTAGGAACTAATATTTATAGGAGCTGTATACATAATTTGAAGAATTTTTTTCTGCCATAAATCAATCTGCAATACTTTAAAAATAGGTAAAATAGCATTAACTGTTTAAAAATAGTGCAATTATTACTAGAGCAAGTGTTTTTAGCAATGTGAGCAAGCACCTTTGTACTCTGTGCTTTAGAAAAAAAAAGGTAAATAAAATTTGAACTGTATTGTTCATATCAAGTACCTTGTTCTGTATTGTCACACATAGTTAATTTAACTACTACAACATAAGTGCAAAAATCAATATATCTGCTTTGGTGTCACTATGTGTTCACTTCAGATAGATGAAAAGGACTTCTCAAGATTCAGAGCGAAAGAGAAAAAAAAGCCACGGGAGGACACCAGAAGCCTCCTGAAAAAAATCCAAACCTCCGAAACAAACATAGCTTAAACTAAGGCCAAACTGACATACAAGTTACCGCCACAAACAGAAAGTAACACTGTTACCTAGTGGTGGAAAGCCAGGTACGTGTAAAATTGTACAGCTTTTCTCTTTTTTTTAAAAAAAAAAGTTGGAATTTTTATCTACAAGCTATTAAACAACTACATGAGAAAAATCAGGGCCTAATTCAGAAACTAATGCAAGATACTGCTTTTCTTGCATTCAGTTCTGTGATGAAGGGTCAGTATTTTTGCACCAGTCAGTTTTAATTGTCAGCAGTCACTAACAGACAAGCTACATCATTTCCTAACCATCCGAAATTCAGAAACTAATGCAAGATACTGCTTTTCTTGCATTCAGTTCTGTGATGAAGGGTCAGTATTTTTGCACCAGTCAGTTTTAATTGTCAGCAGTCACTAACAGACAAGCTACATCATTTCCTAACCATCCGAAACCTACTCCTCTTGCAATATCAGCAAGAGCTGGAAACCTGTGAGATAAAGACACTAGTCTTAATCATCAAACACCAGTTTTCCCCAAAGTATGGTAACAAAAACAGGACTGCGCATCCCTCATCATCTTATCAGCTTATATTTTTAATCATATAAACCAACATTAGCTGAATTCAGTCTACATTCTCTATGACATCTGGATAAACATATTTCTCTACTTTCAGCCAAAAAATAGATAACTAGGAAAAAAAAGAAGGAAGATATGAAGATTTTAATGCCACTTACTCAAATGCAAAGAAGAGTCCACTGGTGACCAAGATGAGAACAAGAGTCAGGTAGAACACTCCAGTCTGTCGAGCCATCATGATCCTCCCATTGCAGAAGAATTTGTTTCTTCCAGGAAAAACCTCCCATTTTCTCTTGGGAGCTGATTTCTTTTTCTTATGGGGAGACTCCATGGGAGATGAAGAACTGTGTGTGCTGATCTGACTGTATTCGCAGTCTTTCATGGGCCCACTACCACCTCCAGGAGTCATCAAGAGAGAGTAAAATGTGGGGAGAGCCCCACCAAAAATGTGTAAAATATATATATGTAAATATTCTTCTGACCCCAATAACCCTCTCCACCAGCCCCAGTTAATAAAAAAGCAACTGAAAAGATGAAAAAGTCTGCTACCAGACTAGCAATAGGTGTATCATGCAAACACCAGTTAACTCTTCAGAAACCGAAGCTGTCATAGCAGAAATGCTTGAGAGGGATCTTTCCTTCCTCCATCAGTTACAAAACAATCATGTAGAACAATCCTTTTTAAAACAACTTATCACAAAACAAGACCAAAAAGAAAAAAAATTACAAAATAGTTATGCTGTTCAAAAAAAAAAGTCTTTTTTTTCAAGTTTGTTTTCAAATGGAAGGGTCTTTATTTTTCCTTCCCACGCACACACCCTGAGAGATGTCTCCGAGGGTCAGAAGGTTGGTCAAGGCAAGGCTTAGCAATCGAGTCTCTCATTCATAGAGATTTGTTATAATCCTCCTTTGCGCAGCAGATTTCACTGCTAAAAATGACCATTCCTAAAACGTTCCCTCGAGAGACACGCGTAACAAATCGTTGAGGGGGACGGCGGGGGAAAAAAA
>NW_009725479.1:0-36702 GCF_000703405.1 Apaloderma vittatum
GGAGCAAGTGCAGAAGAGGGCAACAAAGCTGAAGGACCTGGAGAATAGATCTTATGAGGAGCGATTGAGGGAGCTGGGTCTGTTCAGTTTGACGAAGAGGAGGCTGAGGGGGGATCTTATACGCTGCAGTTACTTGAAAGGACATTGTAGAGAGGTTGGTGCTGGTCTCTTCTCACAGGTAATTAGGGACAGAACCAGGGGGAATAGTTTGAAGTTGCAACAGGGCAAGTTTAGGCTGGACATTAGGAAGAAGTTCTTCACAGAAAGAGTGGTCAGAAACTGGAATAGACTGCCTAGGGAGGTGGTTGAGTCGCCATCCCTGGATGTGTTTAAGTGTCGCTTAGATGTGGTGTTGGGTGATATGATTTAGGAGTGAACTTGTAGTGTAGGGTTAATGGTTGGACTCGATGATCTCAAGGGTCTTTTTCCAACCTGAATTGTTCTATGATTCTATGATAAACCTGGACAATATCTGAGATAGTTGTGTTGTCCCTCAATGTTTCCTTTTGCTACCGCTGGAGATACACTCTGCAGCTCACCCAAATAAGAAGTCCCCCACGGGATCATACAAGTCTAAATTAGTGTAACTCCTATGTTTGTCTTGAAAACAACAAAAGAAGTAACTAGGACAGAGAGCAGGAAGTCCCACTGATGTTACTACAACAGCAATACAGGTGAGTACTACAAAGGATACTTGAAGAACAGAGAATTACCAGTCATCAAATTGGAAATACTTTGCATTGGATGTTGTATTCCCTAGTGGAATGGATGTGTCAAGAGAAGACAAACTGTTGTTCTATAGCTTTGAAAGAAAACTGCACAAAAGTGCATGCAATGGGCAAAGGAATTCTGGCATGAATTCTTTGATGTCTCCTGCTGTTAATGCTTTTGCTTGCAATTTCTCCAGACCCTTAAAAGAGCTGACTTTATATGGTTGTCTCGGTTTTTCTTTTCTCTTGCCTTGACAACAGTGCTAACAATCTCACCTGGGTTTGTGTGGGTTTGGTTTGAGTTTTGTTTGCCGCCCCCCTCCCTTTTTTTTCTTATTTTTGAAAGACTTTTCAAAGAGGAGAAAAGAGGTGAATTAGACAGGCACTTTGACTGATCATATAAGCCCTACACTTCACATAAGCCTTACTTTTCCCAAGAAACTCAATTGTCAAATGTTAATTGCATCTTCATCCAATTGGCTGATTCTGATCTCTCTGGATTGTGAGAGAACAGAAGAGAGAAGCCAGTCTTTGAACTTAACAAAGATGACAACCCAGTGTGCAAATTAAGAACTATGTGGGGGATATAAGTCCTAGAACTCGCTGGTTTTCAAGTAGTCTTTAGTTTGCTTTTGTAAGGTGATATAGTTCAGCGTTAATGGAGCTCTGACAGCGAGTTCTCACATTTCCTCAAAGAGAGCTTACTTCAGTTGTAGCCATCTAACACTTTCACAAGTTGCTGTTTTTAATACCAGAGAGTATAACACTTGTCGTTTCAAAGTAGGACATAGCTAAAAGAAAGCTGGAGAGTTGATACCTGAAAGCAACCAGATGGTGTTGAAAGATGGTAGTGAACAATAGGATCATCTTGAGATTGTTGCTAAGGTCACTCTGAGCCTGAAGTACTGTAGCAACAAGATACTTTCTGTAGCTCTGCTATAAAGGCAACTTGCTGGCTAGATAAGCAGGCTATACCTACACTAGGAGGGCAGTGCATGGGTAGCTGTTATAATCTCTTTTCTATTATGAAGAATCCACGAAACTTAACCTTGCTCAGTGTCAGAGATGCTGAACAGAACTTATACATGTTTATGCTGTTTTAAGCATGCTGGATAAATAATGACTTGAGAAGGAAGAGAAGAAGCTTGTGCAAAACCACAGGCTTTCACACTGTGAAAGATCAGCCCGACCTCTCTGTGGTTATATAGGAAACCCCCTGTGAAAGTTTACCTAAACTTAGTTTTACAGTATATTTTTCAACTAACCCCAAACTGGAAGTTGAGGGTGTGAAATGCATACCAAAAATAAGGCTTGCAAATTCAGCAGTGCATTGCATTGACCTACAGCTTAGTCTCTAGATCTCACCCTTCCCCAATGAGACATAAACTTTGTGAACAGATAATTATCCTTGGGAATGATAAGTACAGTCAAACATCTTTGCAATCAATTAACTGATTTAAAGCAAAATTATCTGAAACCTTGTAGGATTTAGTCCTGCGTGGTGGGGCTCTGCACTGAACCCCTGGTTCTGCAATAGCAGCCTCCTTCCGGTAGATGGATGAGGCAGCTGCCCAGGGTCTTCAAGGAGCAGCCAAAGTCTAAGGAAGCAGCAGACACTGAGGTGGAAGGATCAGCAGCTGCTGCTTGGGGAGAGGGTGGGGGAAAATGGAGACAGCTTCTGCACAATCTTGCTTTTTACTCGTTCCCATCCCTTCCTCCTCCTCTCTGCTCTGTAATGGCAGGAGTGACCGAACCTTTTTCCGAAACAAAAACATGTAGCCTCACTAGTGCTAAGAAGTCCTAACAGTGTTCTGGCTGAAGCATCCCATGTGCCACACCTCCCTGGTCCCACCACACTCTCTTATCTCTCTTGAATGCCTGCTCCTTCCCTTCCATTGACTGACACCTTGTGAAATGATTTTGATGGCATCTTACATCAGGGTCTTTCCCCTAAGATGATCCAGGTTAGTAGCAGCTTCTGCAAGGGCTGTGATGCTTCTGCTGGTTGTGGTCTAGCAGCTCTGGGTAGCTGCAGCAGCTGGTTAGGTCTCCACAGTGCTATAACAAAGATACAAGCTCTTCTGCATGGTAGCAGATGCCAGTGACACATCTGGTTTGGCACCCTTCAAGCTCTTGGCTGGAGTTGTGCACAAGTGAATAAGCCTTGCATCACCTAGATAGGAACTGTACTTTGGAAATCCAGGAATATGTGGGTTGGAGCATTACAGTGATTAGGTCTTTGCCACTGATTTTTTAAATCCTGACAACAATGACAACACTGAGGCGAGGGGTTCGATTCCTGCTCGGTTCCCATGTGTTGCCTGGTCTAGTCGAGAGGGGGCATGGCTGCCCATGACAGAGAGGTTGGATTAGATGATCTCTGAGGTCCCTTCCAGCCTGGGCCATTCTATGATTCTATGATTCTATTAAATATGTGTATTGTAGAGCAGCACACTGCTAGTTGGGCACATGATGTGCCTTAGAGCACAAAAGACATAAACTTGCACCATATTGTTAAACTAATATAAAAAAATCAAGGTGTGCATGAGTGGAAACCTCTGATAATATCACCTTGCAACTCTGAATCCATGGATATCCTCTCCAAGAATGTCAGAGAA
Source organism: Apaloderma vittatum (assembly GCF_000703405.1). NCBI lineage: Eukaryota > Metazoa > Chordata > Aves > Trogoniformes > Trogonidae > Apaloderma > Apaloderma vittatum. Next base: position 3,329 of record NW_009725479.1, read on the forward strand.
CCAGGATAATTTGAGAGGCCACACATAACTGAGCAGGTCATGAAATTATAGAACATTTTTGGCTGGAAGAGACCTTCAAGATTGAGTCCAATCTTTTCCTAGCCCTATAAACAGCACTAAACCATGTCCCTCAGCACAACATCTACTCATCTCTTAAGCACCTCCAGGGATGGTGACTCAACCACCTCCCTGGGCAGCCTGTTCCAATGCCTGACAACCCTTTCAGTAAAGAATTTCTTCCCAATGTCCAACCTGAACCTCCCCTGGTGCAACTTAAGGCCATTTCCCCTTGTCCTATCCCTCTCCACTAGGGAGAATAGACCAATCCCTGCCTCACTACAACCTCCTTTCAGGTACTTGTAAAGAGTGACAAGGTCTCCCCTCAGTCTCCTCTCCTCCAGGCTAAACAGCCCCAGATCCCTCAGCCATTCCTCATATGACATATGTCCCAAATCCTTTACCAGCTTGGCAGCCTGTCTCTGTACCCTCTCCAGCACCTCAGTGTCCCTCTTGTAGTGAGGAGCCTCTAGGTGTGGCCTCACCAAGGCTGAGAGGTGCTGGATATTTTGTGAGGACTGAAGGGTTTTCCAGTCTTGCATGTGTCACGGTACTTAATTGTTTCTCCAGCAGAGTCAAATCCTCCTAAATACAATATCATTTAATGCATAGCTGTTACTGCTAGAGCAAACAGTTGATTTTCTTCTTCACCATCAGATTCTAGGGAAGCAGACACTTCTAGGCAGATGTCTAGTAATAGCCGTAGCTGGGAAGATTTTTGTCACTATAATATGCCACTCGTTTATAGTCTTGACAAGTGTAGCAACTGAGGGAGTCTTCCTACTGCTCATGGGAAGAGAGATCCTCCCTGGGCCACCCTTGTTTCCCACAGCTCCTCTTGCCACTAGCACTTCATTGAAAAGCCATCTTTTGGAAGTGGACAAAGCCTGAGTTAGAATCATAGCATCATAAAGCTTGGAAAGGATCTTTAAGATCATCATGTCCAACCTATAGCCCTACACCACACTAACGTTAAACCACCTCCTGAAGTGCCACATCTAACTGTTTTTTAAACACAGATGGTGACTCCACCACCTCCCTCAGCAACCCATTCCCATGCTTCACCACTCTTTCGGTGAAGAAGTTTTTCCTAATATCCAATCTAAACTTCCCCTGTCACAACTTGAACTCATTCCCTCTTGTCCTGTCGCTATTCAGTAGGGAGAACAGGCCAACACCCATCTCACTACAGCTGCCTTTCAGGTAGTTATAGAGAGCGATAAAGTCTCCCCTCAGCCTTCTCTTCTCCAGGCTGAACAGCCTCAACTCCCTAAGCCTCTCTTCATAAGACTTACCTTCTAGTCCCCTAATTATTCTGGCTGCCCTTCTCTGTACCTGCTCCAGCACCTGAATGTCCTCCTTCCTGTACTGTGGAGCCCAGAACTGCTCACAGCACACGAGGTGCGGCCTCACCAGTGCTGAGTATTGGGGCACAATCACTTCCCTGGTCCTACTGACCACACTACTCCTAATACAGGCCAGCATGCCGTTGGCCTTCTTGGCCACCTTGGCACACCACTGGCTCATGTTCAGCCAGCTGTCTATCAATACCCCCAGGTCCCTCTCTGCTGAGCAGCTCTCCAGCTCCTCCTCCTCAAGCCTGTAGGACTGCTGGGGTGTTGTGGCCAAGATGCAGGACCTGGTATTTGGCCTTATTGAAACTCATGCGATTGGCCTTGGCCTTGGCCCAGCAATCCCGTTCTGAGTGTTTGTGGCAATGTATGGCTAAGCTTGGTGCTTCAGAAATTGCTAAGCTTGGAGTCAAAGCTATACAGAAACTTTGATTTGGAAAGACAGAGTTCCTTCTCTTATTTGTGTCTGATTGCTAGCAAAAAAAGCTGATTCATTCAACAAGAACTTAAACTGATTGGTCTCTGATGGGAATGTGGAGCTTACCTGCTGCTTATCCAGACGGCATCTTGTAATTTTTGTTGGGGAAGTGCTGGGAAGAGTCTTTAGAGGGACTTGGTGGGCAATCTTCTATACTTTTAACTCTCACAGGAAAAGAGATGCAATGTCCTCTGATAGGAAAGCACAAAGTCTGATTGACTAGATATGGCACTGTATTTAGTTTATTTGCAGCTGCAAAACATCTTGTGGCCTCATAGGGCAAACAAATAAAATGTTTCCATTTTTACAGCACTATTAAATGGCAATTAAACATTATGGCTGCCCTTGTAGATGCAAATGTCTGTTCATAAGAATGTGTAATGGAACAAGCTCTTTTTCTTCCCCCTTGCTGAAAGGTTTGTGGGGAGTTTGACTAGCAATTTTTAGGTGTGACTGGTAGTGTGCTTTAATTGACAGCTGTTCAAGTAGAAGCTTAAGGGCTGAACACAAGGGAGAAATAATTCATAGAAAGCACTCCAACTATGTAAACTTTAGCTGGCCTGGTTTTGAAGCACTTCCTCTGGGTGCTTATGAAAATATTCTCTAGATGTTAACATGCTGATCTCATGCCTGCAGTTCAAAGCCCTTGCATCTCTATTCTACTATCAGATGTGATTTGAAAAGCTTGATTACTTATGTATCTTACAATGCCCCAAATTTTGAGGACCTCAGAGCTGACCAAGAATGCAAATGACATCCTGGGGTGCATCAAGAAGAGGGTGACCAGCAGGTCAAGGGGCATCATCTTTCTCCTCTACTCTGCCCTGGTGAGGCTACATGTGAAGTACTATGTCCAGTCCTGGGCTCCGCAGTTCAAGAAGCACAGGGAACTGCTGGAAAGGGCACAGAAAAGGGCTACAAAGATGATTAAGGGACTAGAACATCTCTTTTTTTTTGAGGAAAGACTGAGGGGGGATCTTATCAATGTTTATAACTACTTAAAAAGTGGGTGTCAGGAGGATGGAGCCAGCCTCTTTTCAGTGGTGCCCAGTGACAGGATGAGAGGTAATGGACACAATCTTGATCATAGGAAGTTCCATCAAAACATGAGGAGGAACTTCTTTGCTTTGAGGGTGGCAGAGCACTGGAACAGGCTGCCCAGAGAGGTGGTGGAGTCTCCTTCTCTGGAGATGCTTAAAACCCACCTGGACTCTATCCCATGCAACCTGATCAAGGTGAGCCTGCTCTGGCATTGGGGTTAGATTAGCTGATCTCTAGAAGTCCCTTCCAACATCTAACATTCTGTGATTTTGATGTTGGAGCTTTTAGGACTGTTTATTTAGAAGACTGAACTAAGAGTGCTACATGTCGATCTTCCATAATCTTTCATTCAAGCTGTGAACAGACATTTGGGAGACTTTTTTGGACGCATTTTTTTTTTGCCTTTGGAAGCCCTAAATGTGCTTTTCTGATGGATGGAGGGGAGGAATGTCGCTATTGGGCAGATTTCTTCATCATAACTATTTAAAAGAGATGTTCTCTGGCTAGTAAAGTGTGTTTTGGTGAGAGGAAACCGTCACCTTTTAGGAAGTAAGAGTTCACAGCAACTGCAGGAGAGTAACTGCAAGATAAGTGTGATCTGGGTGCAGTTCACTGTTCTCACAGTTTACTGGTAATGGGGACAGTGGTCCAATTTTGGGCAGCTGGAACATTCGGAGTCTGCAGGTGTATACAACAGTCAGTTTGCATGCAAGGATGCAGAAGCTAAAATGCAGCAGCTCTCTATAGAACCTGTAAACCTACTCTTTAAAAAGGACAATGAAGCTAAAGCTGGGCTGCCATAGCAAGGGAAATAGAAGGATTTCTGGATGCTCTTCCCTTTCCTGATGTTAAAATAAAAGAATCCTCTTTTCAGAAATGATGGAAAGGACCTGCTTGGCTCTAGCTCAGATAGCTCTATAGCTATGATGATTGCTGCCCTAGCAAGGCTACTGAGAGATGAGCTGAAACCAAGTTTGCTTTTACAAAAAACTCCTGGTGTAGAATTCAAGCATGTGGCAGTGCAGAGCACAGGGAAACTTGAATGTTAGGAAATTACCTCTTGGAAGCAAGAAGTCAGGATGTTATATTTTGAACACACTTAGTTGAGAAATACATTTGGACTCTACAACTAACTGTATTTATAAACTAAGCGAGGGGGAAGGAAATCGAGCCAATAGTGGTCTCCTTCATCTCATTGCTCCTAGTCTATCCAGCAGCCTTGCAAGGAGACTGTAAGTGAAATAGAAAAATACAGAAAACTTCACAATAGTTTATGTACAAGGAGATGTGAGAGGAAAATGCATGCAAAACTAATTTGTAGAAACAACTTTAAAAATTAAAAACCCACTGGTGTTCTTTGGATTAATAACTTGCTTTTTTTCTCCATCCTCCCTACTCTTAAAGTGGCAATCTTCAGCTACACCAAGCAAAAGCTAAATTACACCAGTCATCAGGACTCTTCATTATTAGAAAAAAAGTAATTTCAGAGTGAAACTTTGGTAAACTGCAACAACTGAAACTAAAATACTTGAAATGAATTCTTGTGAATGACACTTAGTCCTGTGGCTTCATCAGCTGCAGGTGCTTACTTTCAGGATGCTACTGAGTGCTCTTACTCTTACACTGCCTTAATGCCTGCTGCTCAGTAGGTGGCTGTGTTTGAATAATTCTGCTTCCTAGGGGTAGATTGCTACATGGATTGTGTAGTCATGAATTTTGGTGTTGACTCTCAATGCCTTTGTAGATCTGTGCAAATGGCATTTTACTCCTTGAAGTCTTGCTTGCACATTGTCCTCTCTGGTAGCAGGGCAAGTCTCTCACTGAAAGGGCACAGCTGAGCCACCTCCACTGAGAGTAAAGAGCCCAGAGGATGTGGTAAAGCAAATCATACATGGGCAACATTTGCTGGAGTTTTAGCATAAGGCTGCCTATGTGGGTTTAAAGCTTTGCCTCCCACACATACCTGCAAGGAGATGGCCACTGAAGTAGTATCTGTTGCCAAAGTTGCCTTTGTGTTGTAACTAGAAAAACTGTGGTGGGCTGAGCTTTTCTGCCGTGCATAAGGGGATTTTTAATTTTTTTTCCTCCCCTGTGGCTGCTTTAAAGGCAAAACCAAAAAGTGCTACGCCACAGATGGGGTATTTAAGACAGTTGGCTCTGGGATGTTAGGAAATCTTAACGGCAGTTAGAGTGTGGTCACATCCTTTGTAAGAATTTGTGTAATTTAACAAACACAAACTCAAAGCAAGTCTTTCATATCTGGAAATTGTCTATCTTGGAGTCATTGAGCTAGCTATGTATTTATTGCTCTTAAGCTGTTTGTCCTGAGGAGGCAGTGTTGTTGTGAGCAATCTGCGTTCCTAGGGGAACCTGCAGAGACCTCTCCAGTTTAGGACTTTGTCCTTCTAGAAAAGATTACATTTTCTCAAATCTGTGCTTTTTCTTTTTTAACGTTTTTACCCCTCTTCCCTTAGCCGGCAAGCAATGACTAAGGGCTACACACTTTCTTCCTTCAGTATTATTGGGCATGTCCTTGAAGATGCTGTCCTAGTACCAGCAATTTATTTTATTCTGTTACAGTTTACTTTAGCAACTAGCCTAAGGAAGGACTGATAGAAAAGTCTGGTAAATCAGAGTTTAGGAAAAACAAAACACAGAGACATTAGGGAGACAGGCAACAGAGAGGACAACCAAAATCTGGAATTAGCTACAGCCATAAAGTGGAGATTCTTTTTAGTGATGCAGAGGGTAGATGTAGTTTTATTTTTTCAGTACTCTATGTAAGCAGGAAAGAAAATTTTAAAGAGCAAAATGTCCAAACAAAAAAAAAAACCCAAACAAACCACCATCAAAACCAACCTCTCCTTTTTCCCCATCCAGTGATAAACCAAATTAAAAACCTAAGCCAATGCAAGTTCTGGTATGCCTCTGCCATACACCATGGATGCTATGGATGACTTATGCCAGGGCTCAGCAGCCACAGATGCCCACACAGCCCCGTGCTGTGCTGATCTGGGCTCCGCTCCCAGGGTGGGAGCAGCAGAGCCCTGTGAAGCGAAGCATGGTGAGGAGCTGCAATCAGTAACTCCCCACTAGCACAAGGAATTCATGCTAGCGCAATGCGATGAGATATGGAGGCATCGGCACTTCTCCTGTTAGCACAGGCATCTCTGCACCACGCCTTGTCATGTGCTTAAGATGTGCCTGAAGGTGCTGGGGTGCCATTTCAAAGACATAAGGCAGATGTGAAAAGAAATCAATGACTGGAAGTCTCTGAGGCTCAGGTTGCTTTGGAACATTGAACTGCGAGTACATCTGCATACACGTCCCCACATGCCTCTGATAATTGTCATTTTTCAATGATATATTTCACTGCATTCATTGTGTGTGTGTATTTAATGGACTGTGGCAGAAAAGTATCTCATTGTTCAGAGGATAGTTCAAATTTTTTCTCTCACCTGTAGAAACAAAGCTCTGCCCGTTGACGTGTGCCAGCAGTGTTCTGTTGCCTGAACTGGACTGCCACTTTTGCTGTGTGTTCAGGAATGCTCAGCTTCCATATGAGACGGTTCCTTGTCTGGAGTGGGAGGGAAGGCTGTAACACAGGTTGGAAAAGGAATGTAACTAGGGTGTGAGAGTGAAAAAACATCACTTTTTCAAAGGTTTCTTAAATACTAATCATAGAAGCATAGAATGGGTTAGCAGGGACCCTTAAAAATTGTCTAGTTCTAGCCCCCCTGCCGTGAGCAGGGACAACTTTCACTAGACCAGGTTGCTCAAAACTCCCTCCAGCCTGGCCTGAAACACCTCCATGGATGAGGCATCCACAACTCAACTTCTCTGGGTGATCTGTTCCAGTGTCTCACCAACCTCACGGTAAAGAATATCTTCCTAACATCTAATCTACATCTACCCTCTCCTAATCTGAAACCATTGCCCCTTATCCTGTTTCTACAGGCCCTAGTAAAAAGTCTCTTTCCATCTTTCTTATAAGATCCCTTTAATTATTGAAAAGTTGTAATAAAATATTTCCAGAGCCTTCTCCTCTCCAGGCCGAACAACTCCAACTCTCTCAGCCTGTCTTCATGGGATAAATGCTCCAGCCCTCTGATTATCTTTGTAGACCTCCTCTAGACCTGCCTCAACAGCTCCGTGTATGTCTTTTGCTAACAGTAATCTGTAGATGGCAACTACAGTAAGGCTGGAAAAAGCCAACAACACCCCTGAAGAATTGAATGCATTGTTGAGTGTGTGTAGGCACGTTTTCTTTTTAAAACACATACATATAATATGTATATTATATGTATACAAACTTTTATTTTCTTCTAAAGAGTTCTGCTCCCCAGAGTGGCTTCTCTGACAGACAAAATGTCAACAAGTGATGACTGTTCTACCAAAAGATCAGTCTCTTGAATATGCACATATATCCATGCAATCTTATATTAGGACTCTCACAACTGGAGACTTTTTTGGTAGCGCTCATCTTGGTAAATATTTCAGTAGCCAGGTGTGCATTGTAAGAGGAGGCTTGGAGATGAAAACTTCCTACCATCTCCTCTTCCTTTCTAGAAATAACAATTCATTTCACAGGAAAATTCTATGCCAGTCTCTGACTTGACATTGCTTAAACTTGTATTGTCAAGTTAAACTCAAAATAATAGCAAGCTTTTTGATCCCATGAGAACTGAAATCTATAGTGGTGGGGTTTCACTGCTCACTCCTGATTCAGTTTTAGTCAACTAGTGAAATACTTCTGTCAATTCAGACTTCAAAAAGACAAAATTCTCTGACATGAGATGGCTCTTGGAGGAGGCTCGGTTCCAGGCTCATGCAGAGATATGAAAAATTGGGCCTTGTGACATCATTTGCTTTGCACTTTTACAAGATGTCTCTCCTCTGCCTTTTCTCTCCCTGCATTACTGTGACGGACGCAGTTTCTTCTGAAGAAGGGACATGCTATCAAGCATAAAAATACTTGGGCTTGTTGGCTGACAAGAAGCTCAACATGACCCAACAATGTGTGTTTGCAGCCCAGAAGTCTAACTGTATCCTAGGCCTCATCAAGAAAGGTGTGACCAGCAGGTTGAGGAAGGTTATCCTCCCCCTCTGTGCTGCTATGGTGAGACCTGACCTGCAGTAATGTGCTCAGCTCTGGGACCCCCAACACAAGAAAGACGTGGACCTGTTGGTCTGGGTCCAGAGAAGGGCCACAAAGATGATCAAGGGGCTGGAGCACCTGCTCTACGAGGACAGGCTGAGAGAGTTAGGGTTGTCCAGCTTGGATAAGAGAAAGCTCCTGGGAGACCTTATAGTGGCCCCCTGAAGGGGGCCTAAAGGAAAGCTGGGAGGGGACTATTTACAAGCACATATAGCGATAGGGCAAGGGGTAATGACTTTAATCTGCAAGAGGCTCGTTTTTTGTTATATGTAAGGAAGTTCTTAGCTGAGAGGGTGTTAAGTCACTGGAGCAAGTTGCCTAGAGAAGTCATGGATGCCCCCTCCCTGGAAGTGTTCAAGGCCAGGCTGGATGGAGCTTTGAGCAACCTGGTCTAGTGGGAGATGTCCCTGCCCATGGCAGGGGGGTTAGAACTAGATGATCTTCAAGGTCTCTTCCAACTCAAACCAGTCTATGATTCTGTGAAATGCCCTGTTGTAGTGACTGGTATATGCGTCTGTGGCTGTGTTGTTTGGGTTTTTTTCAATTTTTATTTCATTTGTCTAATATAAACCTTTCATCAAAACTCAAAGGCAAGAAGTTCATCTGAAAATTGCATGTGCAACAATATCTTGTTATCTTAACTTTTAAAGTCTATAAACACTTGTAACAGAAACTGTTGAGCCATGACTTGGGCAAACCCTCCTACGCGGTTGCTGCCCCTTTTCTCCTTTCACCCTTGCACTTGGTTTCTTCACTAGCTGCAAAGTGAGCTTTCATTTAGCATCGAACTTGTGATTGTGTTTGTACTCCTCAGTACAACACAGCTTCTCACACGGGCGCTTTTAGCTGCTAATACACGCTGTCACTTTGTACACAGTGACCACTTAGAACCTGAAAAGTAGTGTTTCGTTTTTGGTGTGACTGGTATGCTGAATGTCTCATCTGAGACTTCTCTCTTACTCAGCCTACACTTTGAGAAACTAACTGTGATTGTTTTCAGCCTAATGTTTGTTCTCTGCTGAGACTTCACGTTCTGTCACTTCTATCAGTATGTCAGTTTAATGTCTCAAGAAAAGAAAAAAAGATACAGAGCAGAAATAAAGGCAAAGCTGTCCTCAGTGAGTAAATTAGTTGGAGATGCCTTTTAGGGTGTCAGGCGAAAGCTGTCTTTTGTTTTACTGGTAGCCTTAGCCTCATTTCTCATTTTGTAGCCCAAATGTACCCCAGCTGGTAGGCAGCGAAGGGAAGTGGAGTGACAGAGCTGAAATATTTTCACTGGGAAACTCCTTGATCTGTATTTTTTCCTCTCTGGCAAGCTGCCACTTATGAGAAAGAAAAAAACAAAACAAAAACACCATCAAAAAAACTTGCTGCTCTCCTTCTCCCTGAAAAAAAAAACACACCAAAACCCAAGCTCAACTGAAATGAGATTATTTCTTTTTAATTTTTCCCATGTCCACGTAGTTGTAATCAGGAATCAATTGTACAGTAACTTAGCCAAAAAGCTATAGCCCAGATACTGCACTTTGAGCCCCTTCTAGTACAAGACAGAAAACTTTTTTTACTTACCTATGTGGAATCTCTTGGTATCGTGTCTGAGTGTGCCAAGACTCAAATGCACTTCTGCAAGGAGCCTCTGCCTTGAATGGGGAAGTGCTGAAGCAAGGCAGGATGTGGAGCAATGACTCAGAAATCGGGCTGAGCTTCACCAGCTGAGGAATACAAGGAATTATCAGCAGTGTTCCACTATAGCGTGCTCAGATGACGTAAGGATGTGTGAGCTACCGCTTTACCAATAGTAAAAGCTCAGGAACATTCAATATTGAATCTTTCACCTTCTCCCAAACTTTAGCTACTTATGATAAAGTGCAGCTTTCTGTATTGCAGTCCTTTCTAGGAGGGACTTTTGTCTGATAAAACGTATGTCCCTATGAAGAAGTGTTTCTTTGCATGAATGTGCCACTTAAGTTGTTCAGAATAAGGATTTTTGGTAATGCTTCTGAAACTATTCTTGCCTTTTAGCTCAAGCAGGCACTTGAGGATTTACTTGGTTCTTTCTATTAGTAAAAGAAAGCTAGTTAAACAACATACCCCACGTCTCTTCTTACGGTGTTTTTGACTGACATTCATGTATTTAGTGTCCTATACACCTGAACACGGAGACTACCACCTGCAGTTTCTAAGCATGCCTTGCTAAACTGCGATGTCAAAAAAGCTCTGAATCTTTGCTCTGCAGTCAAGTACTGTTGTTTCGTTATCTCACCACTTTTGGTGTGCACGTACCAAGCAATGTTATGTTTTCAGCCAGCCATGGTAGAATCCTTTCTCTTTGGCTTTGCTTGCAAATTGCTGAGCTGTTGACTTGGATGTGGGTGCATGGCGTGTTCTGCAATGTCATTTCATAAAGGAATTTATGTTTTATTTTTATGGGCATTTAATAGCATGGCCATGGCCTCACTAGGATTTTGTTGCATGTAGTTGCATAATTGCAAAATTCAGCACTCGCACGTCAGAAATGGAAAAATATATTAGGTGAATTCTGTAGAACTCCTGTCTTTAAACAATCAGTTTCTGAGTAGTTACTCTCGCATTGAAATTATATCCTTCTGGCATCTCCTTTTGTTTATTTTAAGAACTATGTTGGTGTGTATATACACCTATAATGCACTAATGCATTGTTAGCATTGAACTACTTGTTATATGAATATGTTATAAAAAACACACCAATTGATTTTAAATAATCATTATTCTAAACACTGTTCTCGTTCATCTCAGCTTCTCTTTGCTTGGGTTAAGCAGGGCTACCTATTTAATCATGATGGATGAATTTTAAACATTGTTATGAAACTCTCATATGCAAGAAAAAGTCTAAACTTTAGAGTGAGTCTGATTTTTTTTAAATTTTTTTAGCATTAAATCAGAATAGATAATTGAAGAACTCTAGGAAATCCTGTATTGATATGCTAGAAAACAAACAAAAGACCATACTCGGTGGTTTGAGAGGTAACACTTGATAAATTAGTTGGCTTCACTATAGTATTTCAGCAATATACAGTCTCTCACTCAAATGATGATGTAATGGAATTGCTCATTCTGTCCTGTGACAGTCATGATCTTAAGTATTTTCTGATGCACTTCACTTTGGAAAACTTTGAATGCCTGTCGCAACTCTTGTTAGATGAGTGGTAAGACAGCACAGAGGAAAAATACTTCTGAGTATATTTGAAGCTATTGCCTCTCTGGCCCTAAAGCACAAAGAAGTAAAGCTGCAGAGGCTAAAATTCCTGATGAAGCACTAAAAACATCTATGGCCACACTAATGAGAAATTAATTAGTAATTAGAAACTAATTTGTAATGAGAAAGATGTATTAGTTTCCCCCACCACTACCTCCCTATTCTGTTCCAAAAGCTTATTTCTTAATAGAACACTGCTCTGAGAGCTCTTCTTACATCAAACATCGTCCAAGTTAACGCAACTGTTGGAATCTGACTCAAACACCATGTCCAAGTAAAAGAAAATCACTCCATAAACAAGTTCAAGAATTTGAAGGTGTATCCTTAATGCTTCATATGCTAATTCCTTCTCTATGTGCTTGGAACAGATGTCTCAGGTATTATGTAGCCTAGCCTAAAATTAAACCATCAGCTGCAGTAATTCCTTAGTGTGTCCAGTTAAGTCCTGTATCACTAAATACTCTTCTTTTTCTTGTGTTTGATCTTTGAAGTGCACTGGCATGGTGAATAAACAGACAAAAAAAAATCATGAGAATGGAAAGGCTGCTCTGCTCCAGCCTTGTGCCTAGGTATTCTCTGTGTCTTACTTTTCATCGTTTTCTCACCTTATTGCTGTCCTTCTGGATTACTAACGCATTCCTCTAAAAACCACTCAGTGTACCAAAATAGAGGAGTCATATGTGTCTTTTAATGGTCTAAAACAAAGCTTGTGTGGCTGGAGGGCATGGTCATACAACTATTATCCAATTTGATTCTGGTGATAAAGACAAAGAAATGCTGATCTGAGATTGCTCACCAGGATAAACCACATCAACATGTATAGGGTGTGTGGTTGTTTTTTTTGGTTTGGGGTTAGTTTTTGTGTTTTTCCAAGCTCCCTAATTGCTCATGTGACAGAAGTAACTGTAACTGCTTGATGTTCTGTTGCACTTCACTGAGCGTAGTCAAGTATGAAATAAAATGGGGACTTTGCAGTAGTACAGTACTGGCTTATAACTGTTTATCTTGATGGATGAAGGACTGGATGAAGGACTGAATGATTTATTTTTTTTTTTTCTACTCTTCCTGTTTTTCCAACGTAGTCCTGTTAAACTTAATACAGATTGAGTCACCTGAAGGAGATTGCTGTTATGGCTTCCTCACAGAAAAGATGTGCCTGTCCTTCATCATCTTAGTGGCACTTCATTGCACTTGTACTAGGGAGCACAGAACTGGACCCAGCACTCAAAGTGTGGCCTCACCAGTGCTGAGGAGAGGGGAAGAATCACCTCCCTCCACTTGCCAGCAATAATTTACCTAATGTAGCCCAGTAAACCATTAACCCTTTGCCACAAGGGTGTATTGCTGGCTCGTGTTTATCCTGGGGGTCCTGGCGGGCACTAAGGCCTTTCCTGCAAAGCTGCTTTCAAGCTGGGTGAGTCCCAGTATGTACTGGTGCGTGGGGTTGTTCCTCCCAAGGAGCAGGATTTCTCACTTCTCCTTACTGAACTTAATGAGGTTCCTGTCAGACTATTTTCCCACCCAGTTGAGGTCCCTCTGGATGGCAGCATGACCCTCTGGATTTGTGTCATCAGCAAACTTGCTGAAGGTGCACTCTGTCCCGTCACCCAGATGGTTATTGAAAGTCTTGAACAGGACTGGACCCAGTATTGATCACTAGGATATGCTGCTGGTTACTAGCTTCCATCTAGACTTTGTTGCTTCTGTGCCAGGCTGTTTAGCCGTTTTTCAATTCACCTCACTGTCTGCTCACCTAGTCCATAGTTCATCACCTTGTCTATGAGGATCTTAAGGGAGACAAGGTCCACTGCTCTCACCTCATCTACCAAACCAGTCCTTTCACTGTGGAAGCTTATCAGGTTGGTCAAGCGTGACTTCCTTCTTGGTGAATCCATGCTGACTAATTTTGACAACTGTCTTATCCTTCATGTGCCTGGAGATAGTTTCCAGGATGAGCTACTCCATTGCTTTCCCAGGGAACAAGGTGGGGCTGACCAGCCTGTAGTTCCCTGGGTTCTCTTTCCTGCTCTTCTTGAGGATAAGCAGTACTGCTGTAGGCTGGACAGGGGACCTGTGTGATTTCCTTCACCGCTACTTTAGCATGCTATAACCTTGCAATTTTCTTCCTTTAGTTGTATTTCTCCCTCCTCTTGTGTTCATAGCCAGAATGGCTTCTCATCCTGCTGGTAGAGGACTCCAAAAGAGTGAGTCGTGTGTTTTTTGGCTGTTACACATCACTCGTCATTAGTGTGGGTGACCTTACCTGTCACTATCAAATTTGAGTTTTTCTCTTCCCTCAACTTCCATTTTTTTTTCAATCAGATGAATCAAATAATACAGCCTTAATCAGGCTCAATTCAGAAGGAAAATGCAAACTCCACTTAATTTACCACTCCAAGCAGAAGACAGCAAGGTTTTTTGTGGGTAAGGCAGTATAGACCAGCAGTAGCTGTAGCTTGCCACGCTTATCTTCTCTATCTATTTCATTGTGCTAAGCCTTATCCCTTCTTCAGTCCAGGTGGAAACAAAAAGACTATTTACATCAGACTGGTGAGCGCTTGAGATCTGTGTACTTTATTTGCCATTTTTTGTTTTGCTATAGACTGATAGTTTTCCAACCTGTGAGAAGCATTCCTGGTTGTGACTGGTTTCACTTGTTTCTGCCCATTTGAGGTAACGTGCTCCATTCACGTTACGATTCTTAGCCAGGAACGAGGGCAAATAGAGAGATATGAAGAGATAATGAGCATTCATATTGGCTTTTGAATTATTTGAGCAACTATTGAGGTCCTTTGATGGTGGAACTAGAGTAGTAAAAACTGAAGAAGCACATTCACTTGCAAATGAAGAGGCAACAGTCAGCAGTGTTGCATCCAAGATGAGAAATATTCTGTTATGTTCTGGCAATAGGAGATATTTGGCAAGAAATACTGAGGATGAAGCCCAGTGACCTGAATATGCAAGCAGAAATGGGAACAAAAATTCAGCTTGACTGTGAGAAAGGAATGAGAGCAAAGCTGATCTTTTGCTGCTTTTGTCAGTTGGACCCCTTAAGCGTCAGAGCTTCTAGGCTGATTAACTGCTTGTTCCTCTGTGAAGTCACTTTTCCCCTTTTTTTTCAGGACAACTTGAAGTGGGTGGCCGTCCAAGTGCTCAAAATCTCAGACACTCTGGAGGGAGATTTCATGCTTTTTCTGCAAGGGTGTTCATGGTTGTATTCATCATGACACTTCTGGGCTTTCCTGGGGAATAGGAACAAGCACTGGGAGGCACTAAAAGTGTAAGTTGCTTTATGTATCTCTGCCTCCCTCACAGCATAAGTGAGAGGAATGATTGAGTCAAACTGCTTGACTGCTTCAGGGCTGACCAAGCTCCTTGCAAAACTACCTAAAACTAAACCATATGACTGAAAGAGTTGACCAGCCCCTCCTTGAACTCTGACAGGCATGGTGCCATCCCCACTTCCCTGGGGAGCCTGTTCCTTAGCCAGGCTTTGAACCGTTCCCACGCATGTTATCACTGGATCCCAAAGAGAAGAGAACAGCCCCTCCCTCTCCATGTTTCCTCCTCAGAAAGGTGCAGAGAGCAATGAGATCACCCCTCAGCCTTCTTCCCTCCAACGTAGAAAAAATGATGTGGGCTGTCCTGCCTGGTTAGCTGAGCAGAGCAGGGGCTGAGTAGACTGAGCAGGGACACCTGTCCCTGTGGCAGCAAGAGCAGCATGGCTGGTAGTTGGCAGATCCTTTTGGTGAGCAAACTGTCATTACAGGCTTGACCCACCTCCCAGTTGTATATTGACCTTCTCAGTTTTTCTGGTGCTGCCCCATCTCTCCAGCCCTCTGAGCAATTCAGTGAAAAAGCATTTTGTCACATTTCATCTCTGTGTGCCAGCCTCAGGCACATCTCAAAGGGTGCTGATCTCTGATATCTATCTCTTTCTCAGCCACTTTTTTAATTTTCTCCTCATTACAGCCACTGTTATCATGTTTCTACCCTGTGCTGGCCAAAATAGGGCCCACAAGGCTCTCAGGGTGGAAAGCTAAACTGATGATGGGGACTCTGGTCTTGTGCAGAGGGCTGGTTCAGTAATGGTGGAGAGAAGGCTATGCTCTGTCTAGACATGCATGGGATGCACACCCACTTTCTGACAGGTACTTTGCATTCCAACTGTCTTATTTGCAACTGTAATAAAGTATTTGGGGATTTAACTGGGTTTTCCTCTGTCTCTGTGAACTGTGTAAGCTAAGCACTGAATACCCACTCTAGGCTCTCCAGCAGAGATACGTACTTTGGAGGTTCAGCATAGTCAATAATGCTATCTGCAGTCCTTCAGAGATGAAACTAGTCAGACTATTGCTGATTCTATGATAATTATATGAGCGATTCTTTCATTAAGGCATGGCAAGGAAACCATGAAATACAAGAGCAAAAAACCCCACAACTTGGTTTATGCAACACTAAGTATGCTGTGTGGTATTTTATGCAAGGCTTGCCAAACCTAATACATACACTTCTAAGTACAAGGAATGAAATTCTTGCACCCAAGAATGCAAACTTCCATGGGTAACATTTCCTCTAGACTTGAATTTTGGGTTGCCAAAGTACATGTGTTTGGTTTGCTACTCTCTACCGTGGAAGAAGAGCTGCTTGGGGCATTTCTATGGTTTTAAGCTGCTTTCTAGGAAGACTGTCGTCTTAACCTGTTTTCTGCCCTGTCTGTTGATTGAAGTCTGTGTTCCAACCTTAAGACTCACCTGCCATCTGCACCCCTCACAACTGCTGACAGCCACAGCAGCTTGAGTGTCTCTTCCCTTGTGAAAGGCAAGGAGAAATAAATCATGCTTTTCTGAAGGTGTGCAAATCTTTTTCCCTTTCGGCCCCTATGTCAGCTTGGTTCACACCTTCTCTAAAGGAGACATGTCTTCCAGGGCTGCCTGAACTGTTAGTCTGTGTTGAGACAAAATGGTCCTGGTTTAGCTCCTTTACCCAGTGCAGCCCCTGCTCTTGCAGCAGACTTGGCCGTGGTGGGAGAGCTCCTCTCCTTTGCAGAGTTCTTCGGTCCTGGTGGCAAAGGAACTCCCATTTCCAATTCTGACGAAACTGGGGCTTTGCTGAAGCTCCAGCTGCTCTTACGAGTTTTGGTTGGTTTTTGTTGCTGTTGTTGGGGGTTCTTTTTGATCTTTTTGTTTGTGTGGTTGGTTTTTTTTCAGAGGGCTTCTTGTTTCTGCAAGCTTTATTCTCTGTAAATACTAACAGCAATTAAAGCGTCCATTTTGCAGGTGCTATCTGCACTTCTTTACCCCTGACTTATTGGAAATTGGCCTAAGACTAGGGAAAATTGTTTAGTTCAGCAACAGCTACTATGCTGTTGGGTGTTCAAAGGCCTTTATGCCCAATGCCCTCCCTGTGGCTGTGACCACACAGAGAGTACAGTCTGCAGAGACTCTGCATATAGCAATATTTCTCCAGTTCTCTCCTTGGCCTTAACCTAGAAACAAAGTATTGATTTTCACTAAGTTTCATTTTCCTAGTGTGAGAGTTCAGGCAGACTGAACTGTCTGTGTAATTAAGTTGTTCCAGTGTTCTGCCAGCCTGTATGTGCAGTATCTCAAGAGGGCAAACCAAGTATTTGCTGTCTTGGCAGTAAATAGTGATACTAGCTTTGACAAGTTAGGGTGGGGGAAAGATAGGATACTAGTCTTTACTCTCTGAAAAGTAAATAGTCCAAATGAAAAGTGTGACTTTGGGATTGCGTTTGCATTACTCTGTGGCAGTTCTGCCTTTTCAGACAAGGACAGATGTTCATTGCAGAAGTCACGTGCTTTCCCACTTACAGAATCATAGAATGGCTTGAGTTGGAAGGGACCTTAAAGTTTACTTAGTTCCAACCTCCCTGCTGTGGTCAGGGATGCCTTCCACTAGACTAGGTTGCTCAAAGCCCCATCCAGCCTGGCCTTTGAACACCTCTAGAGATAAGGCATCCACAGGTTCTCTGGGCAGCCTACTCCAGTGCCTCACCACCCTCATGGAAAAGAATTTCTTCCTGATACACCCTTTCAGTTTGAAACCATTACCCCTCATCCTATCGCTGCACTCCCTGATCAAGAGTCCCTCCATAGTATTCCTGCAGGCCCCCTTCAGGTACTGGAAGGCCACTATAAGGTCTCCCCAGAGTCTTCTCTTCTCCAGGCCAAACAACCCCAACTATCTCAGTCTGTCCTCACAAGGGAGGTGCTCCAGCTCCTGATGGCTTTTGTGGCCCTCTTCTGGACCTGTTCTAAAAGGTCGACGTCTGCCTTATGTTGGAGACCTCAGAGCTGAACACAGCACTGCGGGTGAGGTCTCATCAGAGCAGAGTAGAGGGGTATAATCACCTCCCTTGACTTGCTGATCACACTTCTTGCAATGCAGCCCAGGATGCGATTGGGTTTCTGGGCTGTAAGTGCACACTGTTGACTCATTCAGTTTTCATCCACTGACATCCCCAAGTCCTTTTCTGCAGCTCTGCTCTCAATCCATTCATTGCCCAGCCTGTATTTATACTTGGGATTTCCCTGAGCCAGGTATGGGACCTTACACTTGGCCTTGTTGACCTTCATGACGTTTGCATGGGCCCACCTCCCAAGGTCCCTGTGGATGGCATCCCTTCCCTCCAACATGCTGACTGTACCACAGAGCTTGGTGTTGTCAGTGAACTTGCTGAGGGCATCCTCAATCCCACTGTCTGTTACCGACAAAGACGTTAATGCCAGTTCTGATACCAGGCCCTGAGGAACGCCACTTGTCTCTGGTCTCTGCTTAGACATTGAGCCATAGACCACAACAGTGTGCGTCCATCCAACTAATTCCTTATCAGTCTCTGGTCCTTGCAAAATCTGACCTGAATTGGGCATGCTAATCCATTGCATTTTATCTCTGTTCAAACACATTTTGGTGTGTTGCTCCACTGCGCTCACCTCTGTGCAGTTACACTGGCTACTTGTGTGTACTTTCCAGTCGGCAGAGATATTTTATACAATTATTTATGTACAGGCTGAGTGCTCTATCCCATCCCTGCATCTAGGTATGCAATGATTCAGACTATAGCATGCTTTGTAAAACGTGTAGTGAGCGATGTAGAAGAATGCTGGGCTGTCAAGCCAGACTTTCACAGGAGTAGGTTAGGGTCCATTTCCAACTTCAAAGTAAAATCCTTACCTGCCTTCTGCCTAGATGTGTACTTTTAGTGGTTTCCTCAGACTGAAATAAAACTCCTTTCATTCCTGCCCTTCAACCTCACCCTAAAGGCCTCTGAAAAGTATGCAGGTATATGTGCCTAGGCTATCCCACATGACTGTAGGGTGCTCAAACCTTAGCACTTGTGACCTGGGGACATTAAAACCAGTTTTAATGCAAAACTTGGTCCTTAACAGCAGGGGTATTTGACATATGGACTACCTACTGCTGTTTCCCAAGACCTGAAGGTTTGCTGTTGCAGTAAATGCCACAGAAATTGGTGGGGTTTTTTTGCCAAGTTTTCTGTTTCTGAGAAACTGTTTGTTTGGCTTTGCTTTAGAAGTAATTTAATTGTTTAGAGATAATTTTCCATCCAGATATGTTGTGATGCAATAGGAATTGCTCAAAAAGGAAGCTAAGACACATTGTATGAAGCCTGCCAGGAGTCACTGCACTGCCAAACCACTAATGACAGGCACTGGCTTGCTGTGTGCATGCCTAGTGTGTTTTGCGGCTAACACAGCCAGCCAGATCATATGTTTTTTAATAGGAGCTCTTCTTCAGGGCTACTTTCCAAAAAAAAAAAAAAAAAGGTTAAATGTAAAATTTCCCACGTAAAGCTTCATCTCTAGGGGACTGTTGAAGTGCCACTAGGCTGGGGGCAGACTAAAAGATTTTTTTTTTCTTTTCTTTTTTCTTCCTACTCTCAACTGGATAAAACTGTTCCATGAGAAACACCTTGACAGGCAGCTGTGTGCCTCATTGTAAGCATGAACAAATCAACTTTAAATAAACAGAATAATAATTCAAAGCCAAATAGAACAGATGTGCAGAGTTTGGGGTAGGGGTGTGTTTATTTACTCTTTTGTTTTTTCCTGCTCAAAGGCACTTATATCTCAGAGCTGAGCTGTGCCCTGGTATACCAGGACTCCCAGTGGGGTGCCTGCCTGCTGAGCAGTGACCTGGCACGGCAGCTCACCCTGTCTGGGGATCCCTGGAAATTCTCCTGTTTCTGCAGCCACTTCCTCTGCTTCTCCAGTCCTTCAATTTCTGGACATGCCTCTTGTGTGAGCTGGTGTCTGGAGTTCGGGAGAGCTTTCTGGACTGCTGGCTCCTTGCCTTGCCCTGTGTTGAAACAGTCAATAAATTTTCCTGGAAAGGATGGTCATTATCAGGCCAATCCTGTTGCTTGGTTCAGTAGGTCAGGTACCAACACAGGGCTGGATTTTTCTCATTATTCTGATAAGAGAATTTAATAATGTATCTTAAGAGAATAACCCTCTGTGCTGCAGATAGTGCTAGATAGATATGGAAATGTGGACATATGTATGGATAAACAGAGAAGACTTTGAAAGGTCAGCTTTAAGTAGGACTTCTGGTCCTTTGATGACACAGACTGTAATGTCACTGGTGGCTTATCAAGCTGATTTGAGCTGGCCAATATAGTTTCCAAGAAGGGAATCACAGAACTGTTGAGGCTGGAAAAGACCTCTGAGAGATCATCAAGTCCAGCCTATATAAAAAGATACTTTAGCCTATATAATAATGATACTTTGTATGTGCCTTGTGTAATAAAAGCAGCTACAGTGCTTTGGTAATAGCTCAGATGTTTTACACCTTTATCATAGAATCATAGAATGGTTTTGGTTAAAAGGAATCTTAAAAATCACCTAGTTCCAAGCCCCCTGCCACGGGCAAGGACATCTCCTACTAGACCAGGTTGCTCAAAGCCCCATCCAGCCTGGCCTTGGACACTTTTAGAGATAAGGTGGGTTCGGGTTCTCCGGGCAACCTGTTCCAGTGTCTCACCACTTTCATAGAAAATAATTTCTTCCTGATGTCTAATCTGAATCCACCCTTTTTCAGTTTGAAACTCTTACCCCTTGTCCTATCACCATACTTCCTGATAAAGAGCCCCTCCTGTTCCTTCTTTCCTGTGGGCCCCTTTCAGGTACTGGAAGGCCCTGCTCTCCCAGCCTGTCCTCGTAGTGGGAGGTGCTTCAGCCCTTGCGCTCTTTCTAACTGCAGTAGCAATATATTTTAGAAGTCAGGTAAAATAATAATGTGAAGTTTGACTGATAAAGAGATGAATAAGGAAGAATAGGATTACGTCTATGTCCAGCATGATACTGTGGAAAGAAGTTTTCACAAGCAAACCTGATTTTATTTTGGAACTGCACTCTGAGCCTCATAAGAGGGATGATGTGACAGCATAGATCTCATGGTGGAAAAAATTAGGAAGGAAATGTTAGCACTCATCCTCTGTCCCTGTCATGGCTGTATCAGTGTTGCTTCTTACTGACACATTGTTAAAAGTTTTCCAGTATCAACTGAAAAGACATTTTGTCATCTTTTTCATTTTTTCAATCTTATTAAGGGCAGACTTTTGCTGCAACAGACATGAAAGTGTTGTCTGGCAATTTCTATGCAATCCCATTAATAAATAACCAACGGCTTCTGTTGACTTATGACATTTACGGGGGTGAACACTGCAAAGAAGTAGACTTTTCTGTCCAGCCAGTGAAAGGAGAGAACAATGCCTCTGCGTGCTGCGGATGTGAGTTCAAGCACCAGGTCAGCTTACAGCCTCGTGTGACCCTGAGCATGAGACTTTCATGTCCGAGTTGTCAAGTTATAAAATGGCCCTAGGCAGGACTCCTTGGAACTATGGGAAAACAACTTAGTGCTTTATTACTAAACTGTTGGGACCTATTTGGGGCAAGCTGTAAGACTGTTGATATGAGAGCATTTCCCTCTACACAGCAATTTTCTGTGCCAGGCTAAAAAGGGAGATAGGCTCTTCCCTAACAAAGTACTTGAGTTTGTGGTCAGTGGTAAAGTCATGAGTAGTTTCCAAGGACTTGCATTTTGCAACATGGAGCACTGGTTCAGATACTCTGTTTACTCTTATTAGTGGGCTGATAACGAATGGAGTGTTGGAAGAATTTTTCTCATGTTGGAAGGTAATTGTACAAATTGGACATGTCACCTAAGTGTATCTTGAAAGATGAGTTAGACAGAGGCTACTTGGTCTGTTACTTGTAATTCTCTGGGCTGCTAGATACAGAGTAGACCACCTCAAGGAACATGTGGGGTGCCTTTGATAATCCTCAGATAGGGACTAGTTTACATGGATTTCATCCTGTATCATCCAATGAGTGTGGTGAAAGTCTTAATGCCACATCACACCTTGAGACAAAAAGTCCCAAGAGCCTAACTGATTTCTATAAGGAGCGTAGAGCTGGGCTGTACTGAATTATTTTTTTAGAGCAGTTTTCTTGCCCTGGATAAAAGAGAGGTTAGAGAGATTACCCTCATGGGGTAAATGTGGACCTTTGTACATATTTGCTACAAACACAAAAAGGATTTGCTTTGCAATTTGGAAAAGCAACTAAGAAAGTTCCTTTGACATAGCACAGGGAGCTGTTGAGAAAAGCATTTGTAGTCAGGGTTGTTGAAACGTAAAAAGGGAATGCATTTTTTGAGCAAAGGAGATATTTCAGCTAGCACAGGTGAAATGATTTAAATAATGAATTTGACTACAGGACGGATGGATTCAGACCACTAAGTAGCAACACATGTTCTCTCTCGGGACTTTCCATCTGTGGTTTACCAGCTATGCCACAACAAAAGCCTTTCGCTTTTCTGTAAAAGTGAGTCTGTTTCTTAGAGTCTTCCCACAAAGCTGCACCAAGTGGTGCTTTCCTATGTATGTGTTTAAGTCGCTGCTATGCTTAACAAAGAGAAACAGTGGGATGTTGATGCCCAAGTGCAACACTGACCTGGGACAGTGTAATGAGCTGGTTTCGGTTCTGGAAGTGGAAGGATGTGTTGTAACTTTGCTCTTCTAGGAGTTGTTGGGTGAGAAAAGGATGTATCAGCTGAGGATTAGTGCTGCCTTCTGGCTACTGCATGGCTTTTATTGAGTCTGTTCAAGGTATTTTGTTGTGCAAGCCAAGACAGAGCAAAGACTATCGAGTCTCTTAATTTTGTCCATTTCCCCTCATTTGAGGGCTTTGGAAAGGAGTGCTTGTGTGCCCTGGGGGATGTGGCTGAAAGTAAAACTGCCACTTGGGCCGGGACAATGATTTGAAGTGACTTGCCTTTATGTGCTGATAGATTTAGTCAAACATCCAGAAGAACAAATGGATTTTATTTAAAATATAAACACGGTACCTGATGACACTGTTGTTACAAAATTCCCAAGTCCTTTGCATAGTAACAAGCAACTGCCATCTAGGATTTACGTGCATTCAAAAATAGCTGGAAACCTAAACCAGTTGAAAGTATGGGTTTTGCAAAAGCAGGCTGTTGCATTTAGATCTATTTGCTGTGCACCGTGAAGAAGCCCAGAAGTAAGAAAATCCAACCAGTCTAAATTAGCTTAAAAACATATTGTGAAGTGACTGCCAGGTCACTTCTTACATGTCTAAACCGTTAGAGCTCGTTGCAGCTGCAGAATGTAAAGGTGGAAAACTGCTTTCCGAAAAGGTTTCTGCCAGTTACAGCAGCACCAAAGAGGCTGCACAGAACAACTTCAGGTGACAGATAGGAAATGCCTGCAGGACTTCGTACTGAACCACTAGGAAATGGTTACCCTTCACATCCGCACAGATGTTGTCCACATTGTTAAAGTGTCTGAAGGCTTTCATGCTGTCTTCAAACTAATTCCATTTAGGGTTCACTGCAGATTAGATAATGGACTCAGAAAACATCTAACACCTAGATTAATGGACATGAGGGAAGACAAGGAAAGGCTGACATTTTAAGTAACTAAAATCACCTCAGTAATCTTACCTGAGAAATGCTGTGAGTTAAATGCCCTACCTGACAGCACAAGTAACAGTTGTAGACTGGAAGACAACAGAGGACAAAAGTGAAATTAATAAATAAACCAGAGTATTTTTCACAGACACTGAAGATTAGTAAATATGCAATAGACTTATTTGACATTAGCAGATAACATCTTAAAATCCCCCCATAACTGTACACAGTTACTTACAATCTAGACAGGAGCTTAACTATTTAACTGCAGCTTGGGGATTTTATGGGTTTTTTTGTGTTTTTTGTTTGGGTGTTGTTTTTGTGTTGTTTGTTGTTTTATTTTAAAACCGTTTCCTTATCCTGTTCAAATTGGTAAGTAAGTCAAATGTGTATCAACTGAGAGCTAAACTGCCTCTCCTCTTAAAACACCATGAAGGCTGAACCTGTACAGCCATCTCACAAGGTACCGGTGTATGGTGATCCAGCGCAGAGCCTCCTTTGGGGTACGGCTTCAACAAAAGCTAACTGTACTATTGCCAAATGGTCCTGGATTCCATGCGATGGGAGAAGAGCACAACAATTTATTTTTTTTTCACTTGGCTAGGATTTGAGAAATTTGATATGAAAAATCTGCGTTCTACCTCACAGTTGGCACTGGAGTGCCTCGCCCACACATAGCTAGCACAAACAAGGCTGAGTTATTGGCAAAAATCATGGAATTTTAGTCCAGCAACTGGTGCAGGAGAAGCGAAGTGTTACCAGGACTCACGTGAAAATCATTATCTCCATCCCTCCGTGATAAGATGGGGAAACTGCCTCACCTAGGCAAGAGAGCTAGTATAGCTTCCTCCTCCTTCAAAACTTCACGTTGTCAGCAAAACTTACTGCTTTGCTATTTTCAACCAGTTTCTCTTGGCTGACTTGGGGCTGAAGCAGATGCATGTCTATGGGCACAAGGAAACTGCAGTTCTTGGCTTTCTGGACATTTGTGGACAACACAGTGGCACAGTCTGCACTTTTTTTTTTTGCTTTTTTGAGTGGAGGGATGGGACACAAGGAGAGGTTCAGTTTAAAATCTCTGTTGAGGCCACAGTGGAGTGCTTAAATAAAGACCAGATGAATCGGGCACAGCTTGACCACAGTTTCTGTTCTATCCTGAAAACAGTAAGTCTAGGCAACCTGACATTAACATAGTACAGATCACTACTTTTGGTAAGATTTTTACAGTTTTTTCTCTCACACAGTCTACACTGACTCTGTCAAAAGTGGAAGTCCCCTTTTTGGTGGAATATTCATTAAAACCCAAAAATGCCAGTGTCAGGTGCCAGTGTCAGGTGCATTTAAAGAATTCAGGTTCCTTTATGTTAACACATTCAGTGCTTAACCCTGCCAGAGCAACTCGAGAACTGGATCAAAAGGTTCTACCTAGTTCTGTACACAATTGGTGAAACCAGACAAGGAAAGTATGCACAGTAGAGAGAGAAAGATGAGAAAAGATCACAAATCTCCCTTTGCAGAGAGTTCTTCAGTTTTCTTTCTTGTTTTTTAGCTGCCTTTCTTCATATTCAGTTACCATCATGGGGGTAAGGAGACGTAGCAAGAACTTCTCACGATCCTGAGATGCTTCTGCTACCAAGAAAGTCCTCAAAACTGATGATTAGAGACTGGGGGCACTCACCAGCTTCAGTGGTCTGGCATGGAGTAGCGAAGTCCCAGGCTTAATGCCTTCCCCAGTGCAGGAGCAAAAAACACTGACAGACTGTCGCAGAGGGCTGTCCAAAGTGGTTCGCTGGTGCAGTGACACAACTGTTGTGTGGACACAGCCAGTGGTTGGAACAGAAATCCAGCGGATTTTGACATCTCTTGTCTTGAAGAAGCTTTTTTTGCCATCTCTCTTGACACGCTCTGTAGAAATCTGTCACTTGTATTATGAGCAATGCTGCCACTGAGATAGGGGGTGATGCTTCTCTCGATGCATCTCCAGCTGCCCAGATTGTTGGGAGACCTTCCGTTTAGATGGGTGCTGAAAAAAACAAAGCAACTTGATTTTAGAATAAAAAAAAAAATCCCCCTGAAATAATCATGTCCTAGAGCTGGTTTTGCTACATAATCAGTGGGACAAGCTGCAAAGCTATAGAAAATATGTATTCATGCTGCTGAGAAAGAATCAACCATAGTGAAGCCCTGCCTGGATACCTGTGACACTGGGGGCCCTCTGCCCTCCTGCCACAGACTGAAAGTACCTCTCTTTGTGCAAATGCTGTAAAGTGCCCTCCTGCTACCATCCCTCTCCCTTGTGAAGAGATCCTGGTGGCACCTTCGGTTCAATTTAAGCTACTTCACAGTACGAGGTGCTAAAGCCTGTCTGTGGTCAAGGGAAAAAAGCTTCCCAAGCTTCCTCTACAGGCAGAGAAGGGATCCCTCCAGAGAGCAATTCAGAATTGCTTCAGCTCCGAATTTCTGCTCACCAGAACATCCTGCCACACACTGTAATGGGTGTCTGGAGATACTAACCCCACCAGGATGAAGTTACTCTTCTTTGTGGTTCTTTCTTGCAGTTTCTGAAACTTTTTTTCTTTGTAATGGCAAATCTACTTTCAGTAGGCTCTTTTTCATTTGCAGGATTCAGGATTCCTACCCCCCATGAAACAATCTGACCTTCTCCATCAAGTGAAACCGCTAGAAGCAGAAATGTTATTTACATCAGTATTGAAAAGCAAAATGCTGTGGCAGAGTGTCCCTGTGGGTGGACCTCTGCAGTGCCTTCTCTCCATCATCTACTACATGCAACTTGCTTGAAAATATCCAATGAAATAGGCTAGAATTTCTCCAAGAGACCATCTTTTGTCCCAAGATAGCACCAGTTATTTCTAAATAATTTCTGAGAGATACTGGCTTCCTCTTTCACTAATTGAAACAGAACAGCAACAAACTTGGACTGATGGAGACTTGACAGCCTGCACAAACTTTGTGCCTCATTGCTCAACTACAATTACCCTTAGAAAAGCATTTATCTAGCTTAAATCTCCTTTGTTGAAGCCTGTTGTGCCTTAAGTGCTGTGTCTGCGGGATTAGGGCAATAACCAACTTGTCCCATCCTTTTAAGGACTCTGAAGAGAGTTGCTATTGTGTCCTTAGTCAGCCTTGCCTTCTTCAGCCTAAATAAACATAACCAATCTTTCATAAAAGATCGCATTTCCTAGATAATTCTCATTTCTCTGATACTGGTCCAAGTTGCCCTGAAATTAGGATGCCCAAAAGATACTGCCTTCTGTGTCTTTTATGGCTCTGTTGGCAGAAAACAGCCTGCAGAGGTGGAACAGTGGCAGCAAACCACCAAAGCTGTCGTCCTACTTCCTCTTCTACAAGTGCTGCAGGGACATACCAAGGAAAATACAGTGTTTGAAAGACAAATCTCTTGGATTTGTTGCTAACGAACAAATCATACTACAGTAACCTTCAATATAAGATAAATATTTACTCCTACTTACATCACAGAGGTTTTTCTACTTACAAGCAAAGTCTATGGATCTAATTGAATAAGGCTGGGTATAAGTAAGTTCAGAGAAGAATAAGTTGACCTTAAAAGAACTGCTTGTGTTATGTTAATGCAGCTCACAGGAATGAAAGGAAAAAACAGTCTCTTCATCTTAAGGAGAAAATCCATCCTCATTCCTACATTATGTTCTACAGGAAACAGTGTAATTCTTGTTGATGTTTAGCAAACACAAATGTTGTGGATCATGCTGAGGCTGCATGATGAGTCTGGAAAATAAGTGACCATTAACCCAGTCTGCATGACCACCAAAGAAGTTCCAGAAAAATGGTTGTGGGGGGTTTTTTTGTTGTTGTTTTTTAATTTTTGCTTCTGTTTGATATTACGAATCAGGTACATTCACAGCATCTGCTACAGCACACTATGCTTTAACTATTACAGTTTTGGTGAAACCACAATATTTTCTGTCTGTTCTGAAGAGACACACAGACAACAGTTATTTGCTGCAGAAGAAACCATCAAATGAGATATAAAATAGGTAGATATTTCACTCACTCTGTACTCTCACAAGTCCCCAGTGCTGAGTTTGTTTTTCCAAATCTGACTTGGATTTTTTGCCCTGTTTTAATTTTACCCTCACGATAAACGAATCCATAAACCTGCTGGCTTGCAATATTGAATTCCTGCTTAGAAAAAATACGAGCACGTTGAAGGTCTGAACTGCAGATTTATTTTTTTATAGGAAAGAAAAATGCTTAGTATTTTTTTAAAAATTGGATGTACATAAGCTCAGGTTCACAGACATGAAGCAGATGAGACTCCTGCATCCCAGCTAATGGCTTTCTAGCGTGTAGTTTCTAAAAAGGCACGGAACAATCATTTGATGACAGGCCCTGATATGATTTGAAGTGATAAATGGTTACTGTTGTCTAGACTTGAAAATCAGCATTTAAAACAGATTTTCCAAGTTTGACTCTGTCCTGATGGTAACAGGAGCTTCAGTATAGTTCTAGAACAGGAGGAGAGGGTGGCTTCAGCCTATGTGCTCTGTGTTCCCTGTTGATTTGTCGTGTCCTTTGCCCTCACCTGTTGAAGGAACTTCTGGGAGCCGAGACTCTCAGGCTGCCTTTGGCAACATTTACAGAACTCACAGAAAGGGCAGAGAGACTAAGTAGGGCTGCCACTTCACATGCTTCGGTTTGTAACATCCAGCAAATCTAATTCAAAGGCTTTGTGCTGAACTTGACTACTAAAGCTATGCAGTTAAGCCACTCTTGAGATAAATACAGTAATGTATTTTTAATGCTTGGTTGAGTTCATCTGTTGAAACAAATGTACTGTTTTAAGCATGTAGGATAGGTAATATGAGCCTTTAGCCAAATGAGATTAATATTACGCAACACCCACCAAACTTGAGGGCTCATTATGCTAAATGCTCTTCTTTGGACAGCAGAATGTGGTCCGTTCTCTATTTGCTTGCAACCTAGCAAGCATAGATTTTGGGCTTGAAGCAGCAGCCTTGCTCTGTGTTTTGAGACAGAGTCCTACATCTCTCTTGGGTTCTTTCTGAAGGAAGGATATGGGTCCTCACAGAGCTGTTGCAGATGCTGGCCAAGATCACTACCCTGCTTTCTCCTGCTTTTTCGCTTTTTTCTGAAGCACCTGGGCTTGCTAGCTATGAGGAAGGCGTCATGGATTGACAATATGGTTTGTCCTTGCCCAAGAAAAGCATGGTTGCACCGGCTCCCTTTTCTTACATGTTAGTTCTTGTATACCTGCAAAGTGGCTTACAGCAAGTATGTAGATACATCAGCAGACTCAGTCTGGTTCACGTCTTTTAGAGCTACTTCTTGTAGCCAAGCATTGTCACGTCCCATACGTGGGCAAATGCAGCAGTGCAAGGGTACACATGTATAAGATGGAGTGACAGTGCGGCATGCTTTATTTCTAATTTGTAGAAGGCTGCTTGGTCCCAGGGGGATCTTGAAGCCTTAATTGTCTAGCCAATGACTTTAAAGTTCTCAGGATTGATTTATTCTCTGATTTCTGCTTTACATTGTGCTAAGCAGAGTGAGCTACTGGCCCCTGTCCTGTTCCATGGAGGAGCATCCTTTTCATCTGTCCAGAGACAGCTTGCAGAGATCCCAGCTGAGGAACTGTGACCTGAATGGCACCAAGTCTGAGTTACCCTTACATCCAGCCATTAAGTCCTGTGAGGCTCAGGCGCAACAGCAGACAACCATACAATATAATACGTCCCCAGGCACCCCAGGTTTTAATAATAGGATGACTTCCTGCTGTTGTGTGCAAGCAGCTTACTTGCAACTAGCAACATCCTGGATGACATAAAATATTTTGGCAAATGAAAAGCAATTCTTCATATTTGGTTATGCAAATGAAGGGCCTCATTACCTGTGTAGGATGCTAATTTAGAGGACCTCCGTCTCCACAGCCAGCAGGCAAAAACAGCTAGAAGACCTATCAGAAAGACAACAGAAACGATACCAGCTGCTTGAGCACCTCGTCCACTTCTTTCCAGGTTTTGGTGACTTTCTGTGCTAGAATCGTTGCTTTCCTCTTTATCTAGAATAAATAGAAAAAAGGATGTAATAAGGTATAATTTTTCACATTTCATACCAGAAAATATTTGATCCTGTTTTACATGCACAGAAGAATTCTGAAATATCTGTGCTATTCATATGCCTGTGATTCTGGTGGTATTAATTCATTCTGGTATTCATTCTTGCTCAGCTTACACTATCTAATAATGTAAGGTCAGTTTATTCCTCCCTGTCAGCATGCTGCACGCATCCCTATTTGGGAGACAATGTTTAAGCTTGTATCTAGACTCAGTTGAAAGCAAATCCATACCGAATCTATAATGTAAATCTGATGGTATTCAGAAAAACGGGTAAAACCTGCTTCCCTCGATTTAGTGATGAATTGCCACTGATGTCTGCAAACTGAAGGTTTCAAATCACATCTCTTACTATTCCAAGTGTGGTAGCAACAAAAAATAACAGCAAATAGTAAGATGAAGGTATTTTCCCCTAGAATACAGTATTTCAGAATTTCATTAGGAAACCAATGACAATGTTACTTCGTTTTCCTTTAGTTTGGGATGACAGCAAGAGTGTGCTATCACATAAAGACTCAACTGTCCAATTTTGGCTTGTGTGCACAATTTTTGTTCTTGGAAATAGTTTATGCCATTTGGCTACGTTTGTGGGATAAAGCATCGTTAAATACAGAGTTTGTAATTCCTTGGCACGTTCAGGTGGAGTAACTGTGGGTATCCAGCTACAGTTATGCAATCAGTCCTTGCACCAGAGTGTAGAAACCTGAGAGAGAAAGGTGGGGCGGGAAGCAAGACCAGGACTAGCAATGAGAGTGAACAGCCACCTCCAGATAAGCTATTCCATGCCAGACAGCTTCTCTACACAGCTGTTTGGAAATCATGAAATCCACTATTGGTGCTATAGCTAGAACAATTTTTATAGCTTTTTTTTTAAATAGCTTTCTGTTTTTGTGAAGAGTGGCAAAATACTTTTTTTTTTTACTATTGGTCATTCATATCAGCAACAAATAACATTATACTTGTGCTATTAGGTGTGTTGCTCCATTGGGCTAATATCACCTGTTTGCTATATAGCCTATAGTGCACTGTATTAAATTGAGTTGTGGAGACCAAAACCAAACCTTTGAAACTAGGCAGAGTGAAAAGCAAACGTGAGTGCTTGCAAAGCAGCTGGGCAGGGGGACAGGAATTGTGGATCTGCTGTATGGTCTGCTCTGAAAAATAACCTGATTATCCAAGCCACCATGTTCCTGAGGAACTAAAGCGACTGCCCGGTGACTGCCTTGGATGCAAGGGCTTTTCAGTGCCGTTGTCATAACATGCTTGATGGCATGTTCACTTAAATGTGGAAGAAGTAAACATAAAGTCCATGGCTAAGCATAACTAGCTTGAAATAACACCTGAGCTCTTCTCAGCGCTTTTTGGAACTACCAAATTAACGCGTACCTGTCGTTAGTGTGTATCTACAGATGGTTGATATTCCTGCTACCTAGAAACCATGAAGTAGCATGAAGGGACTTACAGTTGGCTGATAGATTTTCTTGCAGTATTTTATTTTCGACGGAGCACTCTATCTGCATGTTAGAAGTGGTGTTAACCTTCAGTGTGCTAAAAACACTGTAAGTGCCATCAGCGTGGTATGTGATATTTAGCTCTGATGGAGGCAGGACGCTGTTGTCTGTTCTATTTATCCAATAAACGTTGGGCTTTGGGTATCCATTGTCGGACCTGCAGCTGAAAGTCACCTCCTCTCCAGTGCTGTCACTGTTTCTTACTGGTCCACTGAGTATGGGTTGGCTATAACTAGCTGGAGAGCAAGAGAAAAAGAAATAGTCATTAACATGTTGAAACGTATTGAAAAGACAAAATTCTGTTGTGGATTCCGAAGCAGAAGTTCTGGTTTCCGCACGACTCATGACTTAAAAGGGAAACACCTGCAGGTTTGGTGTGTAAACCGGAGAGATGAGAGAATTACTGGAAGGGCAGAAAGCTGAAGCCAAACCCAAAGGAAGAAAGCAGCCTCTTAAGGTGCTGTCACTCAGTCATATGCAAGAACCCTTATATTAATGAAAACCAAGATGCAAAACCAACCACACTGGAGAAACAGTTGTTTTGAGAATGCTCTCAGTTTTAGATTCCTTGTCTGTAACTTTTAAATTAAAAAGACAGAGCAGGTGACAAGAGCACTGGAACAGGCTGCCCAGGGAGGTTGTGGAGTTTCCTTCTTTGGAGACATTCAAAACCCGCCTGGACACGTTCCTCTGTGACCTACTGTAGGTGATCCTGCTCTGGCAGGGGGGCTGGACTGGATGATCTTCTGAGGTCTCTTCCAACCCCTGACATTGTGTGATTCATTTCATCAAAGGGCTGAAGTATGTTTCAAAGTTAAGTAGAATATTGAAACGGCATGAATTTGAAAAGCTGGCATGAGAACTTGGGAAAATATCTGCAAGTGATACAAGTTCTTACCTGCTAAACTGAGAACCACATCTGTCTGGTTAATCTTTTTGGTATATTCAGTTTTCTCCATTACTACACATTTATAAGTGCGTTCATCACTCTGGCTGACATTCAGTAGTAGCAGAGAAAAATCACCATCTTCCAATCTATCCCAGAATAACTGAGTCCTGTTTTTAAAGTGAATGCACTGTTCACTTTCATTGTCTTGACCAGAGATCAGTGTATGTACAACTGAACACTGTTCTGGATCATCAGCTATTTGCCAATACACCCGTAGATTGTTTAAACGCAGTTCTCTTTCTCGGTAAGTACAGTTCAGTGTAACATTGTCTCCAAGCTTACTGATGACATGCTCCAGAGCAATAGCTAGAAGATAAAAGGGAAAAAAAAAGGCAGGTGAAAAAATTCATTATTTTCAAGTATATTCTACCACATGTAGACTTCACTATTAGTGCTTATAACAGGCAGGTGAGTGTGGTCAATTCATAGTCATCATTTCTACTTCTTGACTTGCTGGCAGCTAATTCTCTATGTGTTGGTTTGTCTGTATATTTTCCAAAGGGACCTTTTACAATATAAAGCCTTTTGCTTATTTCTTTTTCTGAGGACCAACTGGTCTAAGAGTTCCCAGCCCCAAGCATACCTGCATGTTCCACTTTGCCCAGTAACTGGGACTGACTGCAGACACATACTTAAGTCATGATGCTTTATTAACAACTTTTTTTTATTTAAGAGAAATGTCAAATCACAAGAAATGGAAACATTGATAAGAAGAAGAGTGCTACCATAACTCTGAGACCAAAATTTTTTTTAGAAGGCAGTAAACGCAGTGTTTCTCAAAGTGGGCGTGTCATAGCAGTCATATTTTATTGCCACCATCAGTATCACCCTCTTAACAAATATACCCAGCTGGCAAACCAGTATGCCCAGATAACTTCAGTGATACATTCATTAGACATTTACAACCTCTTAAGGCCACCTGAGGTAGGCCAGCACAGTATCTGGCTTTCAGGGCACCTTCCCTGTCCTCCAGACATGAGAAAGCCAGCCTCTCCGCCTGATGAGCAATGAGAAGGCATCTTTTGCTGAGACCAAAGCAACACACACGTTGTAAACGTGGGACTTGGCGGTGAGGTAGGGGTCAGGCATGGTGTCAGAGGGGAGAGATTACGGGTGGAGAAAGGGATTATGCAGGTGGGGGAATTATGGAAAGAAGAACGACAGCAGTGAGGGTTTGGAAACCTGGAAACAGTGCATGGTGTGGTAGGAGGGAGGTGGCAACATTAAAGGCAGACAAGTCTTTGTGCTGGTGTGTTGGCCTCAGAAATCTCATCTACATGTCTGAGTTGGGCACCTTGGCTTAAAAATACACCTGAAGCAAACTCAGTACTTGCAGGGAGGAAGGCAGTATGTTCTCCCAGCCCTTATCCTCTGCTGGGGAAGACAAGAAGCAACAGGCTTGAACTGCAACAAAGGTCCTGCAGCTCAGGCTTTGGGAAACCCCTTGTATCAGCAGGGAAAGTGATGGTCTGGGGGGGAG